>NW_020670623.1:0-1029 GCF_002925995.2 Terrapene triunguis | reverse complement strand
GAAGTCATGGATGATGCAATCATAACGAAGCTTACATCACTCTGCTGAACAAATTGCCCTATATCAGCTCTAGAAATCATACAGTGTCGTGCTCTCTTATTTGTCAGTGTTTGATTTTGCAAAGGGACACATTTCTGTTTAGCCAAAGTGAGCAGAGATGCCTCGTACTTGTGTGAACAGTGCAGATAACTTCTGCTATGTTTGTGGTGAAGTGACTTTTGCATCACAAAAGCGCAGTATAACCACTATGGTTAAGAAAGCCTATCACCTTTCTTTTGGCTGCAAAATTGGAGAGCAGGACAAGAGGTGGGCCCCACACATATGCTGCAACACTTGTGCAACAAATCTTCACCAGTGGTAGAACAGGAAAAGGAAATCTATGTCTTTTGCAGTGCCAATGATTTGGAGAGAGCCAACAGATCATACCAGCAGTTGTTACTTCTGCATGGTGCCTCCAGTTGGGAAAGGTGTGTCAAAGAAGAAAAAGTGGACTGTGCATTATCCAAACATTCCATCAGCTATACGCCCAGTACCCCACGGAGAAGGACTGCCGGTTCCTGATGCACCAGAATCATTCTCACTTGAGTCAGACGAGGAAGAGGATGAAACTTCTGGTCCTGAATAACATCGATGGTGTGATGGCAGCCCTCAACATCGTTCACAATCCAGATGAGTGGAGACTGTTCATTGATTCATCGAAGACGAGTCTTAAAGCTGTTTTACTGCATAATGGCAATGTTTTGCCATCAATTCCAGTTGGTCATGCAGTCCATATGAAGGAAACCTATGACAACATGAAACATCTTTTGAGGTGCATAAACTATGACCAACATCAGTGGCAGCTTTGTGGTGATTTGAAGGTTGTTGCTCTCTTGCTTGGTCTGCAGACTGGATACACAAAGTACTGCTGTTTTCTCTGCGAATGGGATAGTCGTGCAAGAGATTCCCACTACATCAAGAAAGATTGGCCACTCCGACAGTGATTGGAGCCTGGGAGGAAAAGTGTTCAGCATCCACCACTTGTTGAAT
>NW_020670622.1:0-2474 GCF_002925995.2 Terrapene triunguis | reverse complement strand
GAAATCCCTATAAGACCCTGTGCAACCCCTGTACCCTCTACCAGTTGGTGGGGGTCACACAGCTGTGAGCTAAGGTACTGAATAACATGTACCCTCTCCCCTGCACCCTACTATCTCTCCTCTGCAGAATTTGGGCTATTTAGTACCTTTCTTGTCATATGAGTGGATGGGAATAGGGTCTTTAGTACTGACGGTTGGACAGAAAATGGGGGTCATCACTTAAGACCACAAAGGATTTTTTGCTCCAAACTCATGGGTAATTCAAATTCAGGAAAACAGAATTCTTTCCACCATTTATTTTCCTATCCTAATGGAGCTTGCCACGACTGATGTAATATTTTAAAACTCAAATGTAATTGATTTGTTTTTCCTTCTGTGTAGATCATATTTTGCACTTTGAATACGCACAAAATTGATATGGACAACCTCTTAGGGGGGCAGATTGGTCTTGAAGATTTCATATTTGCCCACATAAAGGGACCAAAAAAAGAAGTGGATGTTCTTAAATCTGAGGATTCTCTCGGGCTTACCATTACAGACAATGGAACGGGCTATGCCTTCATAAAGGTAAATTTTTAACAGAATCTTTTATATCTAATGCTCTAAGTTTTATTGTTTTAAGTAATCCTCTAGAACTGGAGCCCTTTTGACAACTGGAACATTCACCACAATTAAAGAAAAGCAGCAGTCAATCCTGTGTTGAGAGAGCCCTTAGTTTTTTGGTTATTGCTCTTTTTCACTACTTTCTTAAGTTCTTGAGAAGTTAAGGATAGAGCAACTGCTCACTCATGTGACAATGAAGTTATACTAAATTTCTGTCACTCTTAAAGCCTGTCCACAGCACACATAATGTCCTTCCACTGCATGAAACTAGGCTTCATTGCACTGTCTGTCTTTATCCTGCCTCTGCAGTTATTCTACATACGTTAGCAAAGTTAATTGGAGTGCGGCTGTGAAGGGTGAAGAGTGGAAGATTGTCTAGAGAGAGGTGGTTTTTTTTTTTTTTGGTCACTAGCTGTTCGGTTCAGAGCCTACGATGAATTTTGTAAAATGCCCTGAATTAGGAATATGAACGCTGAATTCTCAACAAAACTTTGAATTTCCTAGTATCAACACTTTGACGCTTAAAATTCCTAGCACCTCCACTTCGCTCTTTTGGATGTACGCTGACAGATTTTATTTTTCCCCAAAATGTCTTAAGAAGGATGTTTTAAAGTTCCTCTCTTCCAGCACTCCTGGGAATGATACTCCCCTCTCTGCTTGGCTGGTAGCGTGTGGAGAGAGAAGTGCCAATCACAGGGATTACTGCAGGCTGGGGGCAGATTGGAAAAAAAAAAAAGTGATAGTATTCTCCCTTGCTCCACCAACTCTCTAAATCCTGCTTGTTCAAGTCATAAAAATGAGCTGCCATTCACAGTAGATTGTGTAGATCTTCATAAGACACCAACACCTTGTCTACACACAAAAGCTGTACCACTTTAACTGTACCAGTATAGTTAAAGCAGCACAACCCCCTTTAGTTGGGTGCAGTTATACTGGTATGACTGTGCTTATATCAGGGTGCGTCTATACTTAAAACACTGCATCGGCGCAGCTGCACTGCTGTAGTGCTTTAATGAAGATGCTCTACACCAGGGGTCGTAGGCTTTAAGAGTGACAGAAATTTAGTATAACTTCATTGTCACATGAGTGAGCAGTTGCTCTATCCTTAACTTCTCAAGAACTTAAGAAAGTAGTGAAAAAGAGCAATAACCAAAACACTAAGGGCTCTCTCAACACAGGATTGACTGCTGCTTTTCTTTAATTGTGGTGAATGTTCAGTTGTCAAAAGGGCTCCAGTTCTAGAGGATTACTTAAAACAATAAAACTTAGAGCATTAGATATAAAAGATTCTGTTAAAAATTTACCTTTATGAAGGCATAGCCCGTTCCATTGTCTGTAATGGTAAGCCCGAGAGAATCCTCAGATTTAAGAACATCCACTTCTTTTTTTGGTCCCTTTATGTGGGCAAATATGAAATCTTCAAGACCAATCTGCCCTCCTAAGAGGTTGTCCATATCAATTTTGTGCGTATTCAAAGTGCAAAATATGATCTACACAGAAGGAAAAACAAATCAATTACATTTGAGTTTTAAAATATTACATCAGTCATGGCAAGCTCCATTAGGATAGGAAAATAAATGGTGGAAAGAATTCTGTTTCCCTGAATTTGAATTACCCATGAGTTTGGAGCAAAAAATCCTTTGTGGTCTTAAGTGATGACCCCCATTTTCTGTCCAACCGTCAGTACTAAAGACCCTATTCCCATCCACTCATATGACAAGAAAGGTACTAAATAGCCCAAATTCTGCAGAGGAGAGATAGTAGGGTACAGGGGAGAGGGTACATGTTATTCAGTACCTTAGCTCACAGCTATGTGACCCCCATCAACTGGTAGAGGGTACAGGGGTTGCACAGGGTCTTATAGGGATTTC
>NW_020670621.1:0-1200 GCF_002925995.2 Terrapene triunguis | reverse complement strand
GTGGCACTATATGTGAAAGAAAATGTAGAATCAAATGAAGTAAAAATCTTAAATGAATCCACATGTTCCATAGAATGTCTATGGATAGTAATTCCATGCTCTAATAAGAATATAACAGTAGGGATCTATTATCGACCACCTGACCAGGACAGTGATAGTGACAATGAAATGCTAAGGGAGATTAGAGAGATTATCAAAATAAAGAACTCAATAATAGTGGGGGATTTCAATTATCCCCATATTGACTGGGTACATGTGTCAGCAGAGTCAGGATGAGCTCTACGCTGACATCTGGTGGTGAACTTCAGGGGCTGATCTTGTTTGCATAGGCACACCCATTCTGCCTAGCATGAACCCACAGCAGCCCAAATGGTCACTTTGGCTGCTGTGGGATCCCCAGTTTCTCTGTTATTGGGGCAGGAAGAACAACGTGTTGTTACCCCAGGGGTCGGCAACGTTCGGCACACGGCTCGCCAGGGTAAGCACCCTGGTGGGTCGGGCCAGTTTTATTTACCTGCTGACGTGGCAGGTTTGGCCAATCACGGCGCCCACTGGCCGCGGTTCGCCATCCCGGGCCAATGGGGGCGGCGAGAAGCAGCTTGGGTGAGCGATGTGCTGGCCGCGGCTTTTCACCGCCCCCATTGGCCCAGGACAGCGAACCGCAGCCAGTGGGGGCCGCGATCGGCCGAACCTGCCGCGTCAGCAGGTAAATAAAACTGGCCCGGCCCGCAAAGGTGCTTACCCTGGCGAGCCGTGTGCCGAACGTTGCCGACCCCTGTGTTACCCTGATTATGTGAATCAAGGACAGTGGAACTGTTTTATGACAGAGGGACTCGCCATCAACTAAGTAGCACTCGCTAGACAAGGGACATGGGTTCCAAAACCCAGTGAATTGAGAGAGGCTGGGGACAGGCATTTGTACCTGATGCTATGGACCCCTTTTGAGGGTCTGAAACACCAATTGTACCTCCTTCTCTCTCCCCTGTGGAATATCAGAGCTAATTTTGATTCTATTAAGAGTCTAGTTACAGGCTGCTGAGCTGAATTCACTTTGGGCCAATGATGCACCAACATTGGGGCTCCCCCTACTACAAGTTGAAATCACTAAAGAGCTTAAAATTACTAAGAGCTGAAATCACTGAGTGCTGGGGGCGGGCCCTGAAGATATGTTGCTGAGTGGCTGGCAGAGCAGTTTGCGGG
>NW_020670620.1:0-5060 GCF_002925995.2 Terrapene triunguis | reverse complement strand
GGACGAGCGGCTCAGGCCGTTCCTGAGCAAGTTCACAGAGACATTAGGCGAAGGCCAACAACAAGGGGACCAGGGGGTCGGAGAAGGGGCAGGGAGGTTTTGGATGGGGCAGTCAAGAGACGGGGGGGGGTGGAATTCGGGGGGGGCTTTCTGGGGGAGGGTGTGGATAAGGTTTTGGGCAGTCAGGGTACAGGTAGGGGGTAGGGTCCTGGGGGGCAGTTGGGGGGGGTCTTAGGAGGGGGCAGTTAGGGGATAATGAATAGGGAGGCTTAAGTAGGGGGTGGGGTTCTGGAGGGCAGTTAGGAGCAGGGGTCCCAGGAGGGGGCAGTCAGGGTACAGGTAGGGTCCTAGGGGGCCAGTTAGGATGGGGGGAGGGTCTCAGGAGGGGGCAGTCAGGGGACAAGAGGCAGGGAGGCTCTCTTAATGGCTCTCCATGCGTCTCTGGACCCTCTCAGCTGTCGGGCTTGGACGGAAACATTGCCTGAGGGTAGTGAGAGAATGGGTTATCGGTGAGGTGGGGGTGGGCGTGAGCCCGGTCAATAGGGGCAACCCCTACCAAGATCTGAGCCTTTTCTCACACGCCCGTTAGAGCTCGACATTATGCTGTTTGGGACCCCTCTTTGAGGAAAGCCTCTGGATTGCAAGTCCAACCGCTACCTCCTCGTGGTGAGAGCCGGTAACTGGCTTGGATAGCCAGGCGGATTGCGGAGGACGAACCCACATCCCACATTCAGTGGGGTGTGGGACGGGGTTGGGCAGCCCCATATGGTGCCACATGGATGCCCCCCTGGTAAGGGTAGCCTCCCCCAGGTACGGGTTGACTCCCCCTGGTAAAGGTTAGATTCCCCCTGGTAAGGGTAGTCTCCCCCAGGCACGGGTTAGTTTCTCCCTGGAAAGGGTAAGTTTCCCCCAGGTACGGGTTAGTTTCCCCCTGGAAAGGGTTAGTTTCCCCCTGAGAAGGGTAAATCTTTTAGCTATGGAAAAAAGTAATTTATATTTTTATACCGGATTGGCGCTGGACCGGGTTAATAACGCCCCCGCTGTTGGCTTTGATGCCCCGGCTGACAGTGTTAAATATATTAGGGGTGTGATCAGGGTCGCTGGACCAATGGATAAAATGGTGTGGACTATAATGAAGTCTCATGAGCATGAGAGTGAGAATCAAGTCCTCCCAGTGGAGCATGGAGAGGAGGTAGAGGAGAATGTTTGTGATGATCATGGTGAGGAGATTTTATCTATCTTACCGATGGTTTTTACAAGGGACACTTTTAATGATTTAACTATGGAAAGTTTCAATCCAGATTTTAAGTATTTAAGTACATTTGATGATCCATATGTTAGCGAATCGGGATATCTTAATGCTCATTTAGTTAATGGGTCTAGTTTATTAAATAGTTTTAGACCAAGTACTGATTTTAATAGGGATCGTAATAAGGATCTTAACAGTACTGGTAGTAATATAAATATATTAGAAAGTAGTTCGTGGAAGGATGGGGTTTTTTATTTAGAGTATCCCGTTGATAGTTTTAATTGTCCAATATGTCCCCAGATATTACCAACATTTGGTAAATGGGCCAAACACATTAATGTGGTTCATAAAAGTAAAGCCATACGAGTTGTATGTAGTAAATGTGGAAAATCTTCTCAATATCATAATATAGCTTGCCACTACCCCAAGTGCATACCCAAGAAGGCGGATACCCCAATGAAGAGCCATACGTGCTCGGTCTGTGGGCTTGGTTTTCATACTAGATCTGGATTGAGCCAACACTGTAGACATAGACACCCTGCTGTGAGGAATGAGCAAAGAAAAGAAGATATGGCTGCTAAAAGTAAGATCAAAGAGGGATCGACTAGATCTCGTATATGGACCAAAGATGAGGTTGCGCAGCTTATACAGTTGGAAAGGAAATATATTGGGAAAAGGAATATAAATAAATGTATTGAGAGCGAGATGAGGACCAAAACGAATAAACAAATATCAGATAAAAGACGAGAATTAGCAAAGAAGAAGTTAGTGGTAACAGGAGATAGGGAGGAAGTGACTGAGGTAGAGGACATTAGAGTAAATATATTAGAAATTCCGCCCCCAAGAGAGAGGATTTTCCCACTAAAAGGACACCCAGAAGTGGATTTAGTGGAGAAAATATGTAAACGGGGAAAACAAAGTAGGGAGGGAAGAGAAATAATAAATAGTTTAGGGGAAATTGAAGGATTATTAAAGGAGGATTTAACAAAAGCTCTCGGTTGGGCAATGTTGGAAAAATTATGTTATTCATTAGTAGAGGGAAAGGACCCTAGAAATGAAAGTCAAATAGAGTTGAGGAATAAAGGAAAAGGGAAGATGAGAAAGGAGGGGAGAAGGAAGCAATTTAATGCAATTAGGAGATATGCTACAAAGAAAGCTAAGTATAAATTCTATCAACAATTATTTGATAAGGATAGAAGAAGATTGACTCGCATTATAATGGGAGAGCCAGATAAGGCTAAGTGTGCTATCCCTATGAAAGAAATTGAGGAATACTATGTCAATATTTTGGGAACAATTGGACATGGTAATATGATAGGGTGGCCATCATCCACAGAGAATGCGGATAATGATATATTAATGAGTCCGATCTCTGTGGATGAGATTAGAATAGCTTTAAGAGAAATAAGAAAAGATAGTGCTCCTGGCCCAGATAAAGTAAAAGTGAGCAATTTGTGGGATATTTTTAATTTAGACTCCTTAATACTTACAAAAATTTTTAATATATGGTTTCTAAATAGACAGGTACCAGATGAATTTAAGAAAAATAGAACGATTTTAATACCAAAGACACAAGATGAGGAGGAAATGAAGAAGTTAACATCTTGGAGACCATTGACAATTGGGTCAGTTTGGATTAGAATCTATACCAAAATATTAGCAAAAAGACTGGTGGAAACAGTTAAGATATGTAGTAGACAAAAAGGGTTTATATCCGCCCCTGGGTGTGAGGAAAATATTGCTATATTAGATAATTTGATTAAAGGGGCTAAACGAAATGGGAATGAAATTGCAATAGTGTTCGTAGATCTGGCTAAAGCATTTGATTCTGTGGGACACGGACATATAATAGCCGGGTTGAGAAGATTTGGTATAGATGAACATTTTATAGATATTATTAGGGACCTTTATGATAATTGCACAACTAGGGTATGGGTGGGTGATGAAGCTACTGAGTCTATTTTAATTAGGAGGGGGGTCAAGCAGGGTGACCCGTTGTCCCCAATTTTGTTTAATATTGCTATGGATCCCCTTTTAACTAGATTAGAAGTAGAAGGAAGTGGTTTTTATGTTAAGGGTAATGGTGTCACGTCATTGGCTTTTGCCGATGATGTGGCAATTTTAAGTAGCTCATATAAAGGAATGATTAAAAATTTGGGTATCTTAGAGGAGTTTTGTAAAAATACTAATCTCTCTGTTAATGTGAAGAAAACGAAAGGCTTTCATATTTTAACTAAACATAAAACCTATGTAGTTAATCCTAAGGATAATTGGCAGATAGGGTCAGAGGAGATTGAATATGTTCAACCAGGGGATTTTGAAAAATATTTAGGGGCTAGAATAGATCCCTGGATAGGTGTAGGGGGACCGGTACTTAAAGAAAAATTGAAAGATTGGAGTGAGAATTTAATTAAGGCCCCATTAAAACCGGCCCAAAAAATATTAATTTTACAGACATATATCTTACCGAAGCTATTTTATAATCTTCTTTTAATAGAACCCCCTTTTAATCTTTTAGACGATCTTGATGTGTTAGTTAGAAAAATAGTTAAAGAGATTTTACATTTACCTCAGTGTACCACAGATGGGATATTTTATTCTAGAGGTAGGGATGGTGGTTTAGCTCTCACTAAGTTTAGTGTGCAAATCCCAAATATGTTAATTCGTAAATGGAGGAGACATATTGTCTCGAGAGATGATTGGATGGACCTATCTTATCTATATGCAGGAGAAAATCTTGTGGATAAAATATTGTCATTTAGTGCAGTAACATCTCATCCCAAGAAATGGAGGGAAGAGGAATTTTTAAGATGGTCGGAACTGAGATGTCAGGGAATAGGGATAAAATATTTTAAAAATGATTTAATTAGTAATTCGATTTTTAGAAACTCTAGTAAAGTTAAATCGTCAGCGTATATCGCAGCATTGCAGCTTAGGGCAAATATTTATCCTACTAGGGAGACATTAGCAAGAGGAAGAGGAGGTGTGAATGCTCTTTGTAGATGGTGCGGTAAAGTGCGGGAGACTGTTCCCCATATCTCAGGACAATGTTATAAGACTAAGAATGCTAGGATAAAAAGGCATAATAGAGTAGTGTCTGCAGTTGTAGATAAGGTTGGTAAATTAGGGTGGAAGGCAATGATAGAGCCCCATTTGAGAAATAGTAAGGGTGAGTTAAGAAAGCCAGATATTATATTTATAAAAGGAGATACAGCAGTGGTGGTTGATGTTACAGTGCGATGGGAGGATAATGCCGGAAGTTTGGAACAAGCCCACAGTGAGAAGGTGGCTTATTATCTTGAGTTAGAGGAAGAAATTAAAAACTTAACGGGAGGTAAAAATATTCACTTCTTTGGTTTTGTGCTTGGGGCGCGTGGCAAGTGGAGTGAAGGTAATAATGATTTGTTACAATTATTGGGAATGGACAGAAGTAAAAATTTTAAGGAGAGTATATGTAGACTTGTTTTATATTCCACTATTGGTATGATGGCTATATTCAGTGACAGGTAAAGATCCCGGAGTTTCCATTCCGTGTATCTTGCCAAAACTAAATTTTAGCTATTTTGGTTTCCATGCTCTAAATTTTCAAATTTTTAATATTGTTTTGAACATTAACTTATTTAGTGTTATTTAATATCTGTCCTTCAATAGAATGGTTTTAATTATATAATAAATACTTATTAATGGATGAAATTCCAATTTAAATTATTAGTTTATTTTTTTTTTTAACTACTGGATGTGGATGCGGACTGGCCGCGTATAATAACCAGGAAAGGGCAGGTAGTCACGCCTGTACATAAATAGGGGGTGG
>NW_020670619.1:0-1062 GCF_002925995.2 Terrapene triunguis | reverse complement strand
ATTAGAGAAGCTCTGTAGAGCTCTGTGACTACTAGGGTTACCATACGTAGGGTTACCATATGTCCGGATTTTCCCGGACATGTCCGGCTTTTGGGGATTCAAATCCCCGTCCGGGGGGAAATCCCAAAAAGCCGAACATTTACGGGAAAATCTGGCGCCGCTGGGCCGGGGGCTGGCCCGGGGCGCTGGGCGGCCGGGGGTGCTGGGGGCCGGGCCGCCGGCGGTGCTGGGCGGCCGGGGGGGGGTGCTGTGACGTTGTGCAGTCTATATGGTTTTATAAAAACATGATAATAAGTGAATATAATGTAACTGGGATAGTTTTATAAAAATTTGATAAGTGACTATAATGCAAATGGGATATGCTTCGTGCAAAAGGTCTCTTGTAAGGTATCATTACAAAGCTTATAATCTACCGAGTATGATCATCTGATTTGTATAAATGTACCACTCTTGTATCTAAAACTAGAAATATAAAACATAACTCTGAGGGCCTATTGTAATTATGTAAAGTGTGGGCCATTAATGATGGTTTGGAATCTTGATGACTCCCATTGTCTGCAGATGACTGTGTTTACCTGTGAGTCTTCCTGTATATGTGTGTGCTGGCAAGTGAGTAATGAAGTCTTGCAGTGACATGTGATCATGTCACCTGAACTGGAATCCATCTTTAACCTGGTGCTTTTCCAGTGAGGGGGGGGTGGAAACCCAGAGAGACAAAGGGTTCCCGCCTTATGCAAAAGATATATAAAGGGGTGGAACAGAAGAGAGAGGGAGAGGAGCCATCATGGAGAATCCCCTAGCTAACACCTAAGCTGGAACAAGAGCTGTACCAGGGGAAAGAATTGTGCCCAGGCCTGGAAGGTGTCCAGTCTGAGAAAAACTTACTGAAGCATCTCTGAGGGTGAGATTATCTGTATTTAGTTTGATTAGGCATAGATTTGCGCATTTTATTTTATTTTGCTTGTGACTTACTTTGTTCTGTCTGTTACTACTTTGAACCACTTAAATCCTACTGTCTGTATTTAATAAAATCACTTTTTATTTAGTAATTTACTCAGAGTA
>NW_020670618.1:0-5721 GCF_002925995.2 Terrapene triunguis | reverse complement strand
GCACAGGGAACCCAGTGGGATGGGATTATAGAATACAAGGGGGAGGGAGCAGGGGAAGGAGGTGACAGGGAGTCTCTCTTTTTCCTTCTCTCTTCACTTTCTGTTCTTCTCTTCTCTTCCAGGAACTGCAGTCACAGCAGGGAGGGGTTTGTCTCTTTATTAGGCATCCGTGTCTGTCACAGAGGTCGCAGACGTCACAGCTTCTGTGACTTCCTGCAACCTCCACTGACCTCTGTGACTTCTGCGTTGGCACCGAAGGGGCTGAAATTCTGGACCGGACATTGTAGCTCCACCGTTATTTTATTGAATTGCTTCAAAACAGCAAGTCAAGAAAGTCTCCTAAGTTCCAGGCTCTCTGCCATGGAAACAGCAGCCGCTGCTCTCCAGGAGTCTGTGCGTTCCACACAGCAAAGTACAAACCTGCTCCGAACTGAAGGGAGGGTCAGACAGACTATTATACTTCAGACTATTAACCCAGGTCCCTTTCTTTCTTTCTTTAACCCAGGACATGCCAGTCAACTGGTAACCATGGTGTTATCTTCATCTTAAAATACCTCTCAGTACATTTAACAGAGGAAGTGAAACCCCCTCCCACAAATGGCTCCCTGTTAAGGAATTGTACCATACCTGCCCCTGGAGACTGGTTTTATACTCTTAGGCCTGGTCTACACTATGACTTTAATTCGGATTTAGCAGCGTTAAATCGAATTAACCCTGCACCCGTCCACACAACGAAGCCATTTATTTCTAAATAAAGGGCTCTTAAAATCGATTTCTGTACTCCTCCCCGACAAGCGGAGTAGCGCCAAAATCAATTTTGTCATTTCGAATTAGGGTTAATGTGGCCGCAATTCGATGGTATTGGCCTCCGGGAGCTATCCCACGGTGCACCATTGTGACCGCTCTGGACAGCAATCTGAACTCGGATGCACTGGCCAGGTAGACAGGAAAAGCCCCGTGAACATTTGAATTTCATTTCCTGTTTGCCCAGCGTGGAGAGCACAGGTGACCACAGATAGCTCATCAGCACAGGTAACCATGCAGGCCGATAATCGAAAAAGAGCACCAGCATGGACCATACGGGAGGTACTGGATCTGATTGCTATATGGGGAGAGGATTCAGTGCTAGCAGAACTTTGTTCAAAAAGACAAAATGCCAAAACTTTTGAAAAAATCTCCAAGGGCATGATGGAGAGAGGCCACAATAGGGACTCAGATCAGTGCCGCGTGAAAGTCAAGGAGCTCAGAGAAGCCTATCAAAAAAAACAAAGGAGGCAAACAGTCACTCCGGGTCAGAGCCGCGGACATGCCGCTTCTACGCTGAGCTGCATGCAGTTCTAGGGGGGGCCGCCACCACTGCCTCACCTCTGACCGTGGATTCCGAGGCGGGGATAATCTCATCAGCTACACCTGAGGATTCAGCGGACGGGGAAGAGGAGGAGGAGGAGGACGAGCTTGCAGAGAGCACCCAGCACTCCGTTCTCCCCAACAGCCAGGATCTTTTTCTCAGCCTAACTGAAGTACCCTCCCAACCCTCCCAACCCAGTATCCAAGACCACGACCCCATGGAAGGGACCTCAGGTGAGTTTACCTTTTAAAATAAAAAACTTGTTTTAAAAGCAAGGGTTTTTAATGATTACTTTGCCCTGAGGACTTGGGATGCATTCACAGCCAGTACAGCTACTGGAAAAGTCTGTTAACGTGTCTGGGGATGGAGCGGAAATCCTCCAGGGACATCTCCATGAAGCTCTCCTGGAGGTTCTCCAAAAGCCTTGCCACAAGGTTTCTGGGCAGTGCAGCCTTATTCCGTCCTCCATGGTAGGACACTTGACCGCGCCATGCTTGCAGCAAGTAATCTGGTATCATTGCATGACAAAGCCTGGCAGCGTATGGTCCTGGTGTTTGCTGGCATTCAAGCAACATCCGTTCTTTATCTTGCTGTGTAATCCTCAGGAGAGTGATATCGCTCATGGTAAACTAGTTGAAATACGGGAATTTAATTAAGGGGACAGAGGTTGCCGTTCCTACTGGGCTGTTTGCCTGTGGCTGAAAAGAAATCCTTCCCTGCAGTTAGCCAAGCGCGGGGGGGGGGGGGGGGGGGGGGGGGGGGGTGTTAGTTTGGTTCGTGGAGGGATCTTCCCTGATACCAGCCACGCGGTGGGGGGAGGGATAAAGCAATCATCCAGAGAATTGGATGGGGGGGGGGGGGGTTAGTTTGTTTTCTGCTGCTGAAGGTTAACAGGAAAACTGCAGCACTCAATGGGCTTTGCTTGGTATGTGGGAAAGGAGGGCGCAGAAGCCGGAAGACAATGGCTTACCATGGCCGCATGCAAGCCGAATTCTGTTGCCCGGACCTGCGTTTGTGATCTCTAGCAGCAAAGCCACAGGCACTCAATATTAAGAGGCAAAATGCGACCTTGCACAGAAATCACATGTGCTATGTAATGTGAATAGTGTTGGTCACCGTGAAAGAGTATAAGCATTGTTCTGCAAAATGTATCTTTTTAAAAAATTCTCTCCTTTTTTCCCTCCCTCCAGCAGCTGCAAATTCTTCAAACCTCACTCCTCCGTCCCGAAGGCTATCACAGATAAGGCGTCGGAAAAAGAAGAAGCGAGACGATATGTTCGCAGAAATCATGGAATCCACCCGCAGTGACAGATCTCATCTGAATGAGTGGAAGGACACGGTTTCAATGTATAGGAAAGAAGCCAGTGAACGTGAGGACAGGAGGGACCAATGTGAGGACATGAGGGACCAACGTGAGGACAGGAGGGACCAATATGAGGAGAGAAGAGACGCTCGAGATGAGAGGTGGCGGCAGGAAGATCAGAGGAGGCAGGATGCAATGCTGGTTCTGCTGCGTGAACAAACAGACATGCTCCGGCGTCTGGTGGAGCTTCAGGAATGGCAGCAGGATAACAGAGTGCCGCTACAGCCCCTGTATAACCCCCCTCCCCCCTCACCATGTTCCATAGCCTCCTCACCCAGACGTGTAAGAACGCGGGGGGGGGGGGGGAGGCTCCGTACACCTTCCCATTCCACCCCAGTGGACAGCCCAAGCAAAAGGCTGTCATTTTTCTAACCTTTTTTTAGTGGCCTTTTCCTTCCCGCCGATCCTCCTCCCAAACCCCACCTGGGTTCCCTCCCTCTTTTTATAATCTATTAATAAAGAATACATGATTTTTAAATGATAGTGACTTTATTTGGTTTGAAAGCAAGCTGGGGGAAGGGGGAGGGTCGGTTCCTTACAGAGAATGAGTCAATAAAGGGGGCGTGTTTTCATGAAGGAGAAACAAACAGATATTTCACACTGTAGCCTGGCCAGTGATGAAACTGGTTTTCAAAGCTTCTCTGATGCACAGCGCTTCCTGGTGTGCTCTTCTAATCGCCCTGGTGTCTGGCTGCGTGTAATCAGCAGCCAGGCGATTTGCCTCAGCCTCCCACCCTGCCATAAAGGTCTCCCCCTTACTTTCACAGAGATTGTGGAGCACACAGCAAGCAGAAATAACAATGGGGAGATTGGTTTGGCTGAGGTCTGAGCGAGTCAGTAACGATCGCCAGCGACCTTTTAAACGTCCAAATGCACATTCTACCACCATTCTGCACTTGCTCAGCCTGTAGTTGAACAGCTCCTGACTCCTGTCCAGGCTGCCTGTGTATGGCTTCATGAGCCATGGCATTAAGGGGTAGGCTGGGTCCCCAAGAATAACTATTGGCATTTCAACATCCCCAACGGTTATTTTCTGGTCGGGGAAGTAAGTCCCTTGCTGCAGCCCTTTAAACAGAGTAGTGTTCCTGAAGACGTGAGCGTCATGAACCCTTCCCGGCCAGCCCACGTTGATGTTGGTGAAACGTCCCTTGTGATCCACAAGTGCTTGCAGCACCATTGAAAAGTACCCCTTGCGGTTTATGTACTGGGTACCCTGGTGCTCCGGTGCCAAGATAGGGATATGGGTTCCATCTATCGCCCCACCACAGTTAGGGAATCCCATTGCAGCAAAGCCATCCACTATGACCTGCACATTTCCCAGAGTCACTACCTTTCATAGCAGCACCTGAGTGATTGCTTTGGCTACTTGCATCACAGCAGCCCACACAGTAGATTTGCCCACTCCAAATTGATTCCCGACTGACCGGTAGCTGTCTGGCGTTGCAAGCTTCCACAGGGCTATCGCCACTCGCTTCTCAACTGTGAGGGCTGCTCTCATCTTGGTATTCTGGCGTTTCAGGGCAGGGGACAGCAAGTTACAAAGTTCCATGAAAGTGCCCTTACGTATGCGAAAGTTCCGCAGCCACTGGGAATCATCCCACACCTGCAACACTATGCGGTCCCACCAGTCTGTGCTTGTTTCCCTTGCCCAGAATCGGCGTTCCATGGATAGAACCTGCCCCATTAACAACATGATCTCCAAAGCACCGGGGCCCGCGGTTTGAGAGTATTCTGTGTCCGTGTCCATGTCCATGTCCTCATCACACTTGTCGCTGCGCTGCCGCCGCCGCCGCCTCCTCACCTCATTTTTCTGGTCCTGGCTCAGCATAAACTCCACGAGAACGCGCGAGGTGTTTACAATGTTCATGACTGCTGTCTTGAGCTGAGCGGGCTCCATGCTTGCCCTGGTATGGAGTCTGCAGTGTTCACCCAGGAAAAAAGGCACGAAATGGTTGTCTGCCGTCCGTTGCTTTCATGCAGGGAGGGAGGGAGGGGTGAGGCTGTACCCAGAACCACCTGCAACAATGTTTTTTGTCCCATCAGGCACGGGGATATCAACCCAGAATTCCAATGGGCGGGGGAGACTGCGGGAACTATGGGATAGCTATGGGATAGCTACCCACAGTGCAACACTCCAGAAATCGACGCTAGCCCCGGTACATGGACGCACACTGCCGAATTAATGTGCTTAGTGTGGCCACATACATTCGACTTTATACAATCTGTTTCCCAAATTCGAATTATATAAATTCGGATTAATCCGGTAGTGTAGACATACCCTTAGAGCTTTTTCTCTTCAAACCCCTCCTTATCCCAATCTATGGGCCAACCTCCGCATTTCAGAGTTTAAAATTTACTCTCATCACCCTAGTATGGCACTTTCCATGTGAATTGGGCAAAGCAAGCGGGGGAATCTACATGGTTTATGAAAACCAACTCTCTGGGTGAGGCCTGAATGCATAACATCAGCAGTATTTCCCCATCTACTAAAGCCCATTGCACCACCACAGATGCATCTTAGGCAAACTTGGGAAGTAGGCACTTACCTGTGTCTTTGGTTAACATTTCTGGCTGATAACTAAAAGGCTGATGGTTCAAATCCAACTGACAATGGAGGCTTTTAGTGATGAGAATCCAGAACATTTTAACAGGAAGAAAATCTCCTCTATTCTCATCTAACCCCATTTGATTCCTTCTGCCCATCTTCTTCCTCCCTTCTCAGTGTCTTTCCTTCCCCATTGGGGACATGCAGAGATGAGCTCTGGTCAATGTATGCCCCATACATGGGGAGGGGTTGCACTAAAACAGTCAACCTGGGGAACTCTTTGCCAGAGGATGTTGTGAAGGCCAAGACTGTAACAGGGTTCAAAAAAGAACAAGATAAGTGCATGGAGGATAGGGCCATCAATGGCTATTAGCCAGGATGGACAGGGATGATGTCCCTAGCCTCTGTTTGCCATAAGCTGGGAATGGGCGACAGGAGATGAATCACTTGTTGATTACCTGTTCT
>NW_020670617.1:0-2271 GCF_002925995.2 Terrapene triunguis | reverse complement strand
GACACGGCGGCTGCCGGACGTAGACAGACCCAGTGGTTCCCTCTGACTCCCAGCCTGTGCACGGGGCCCCCCTCCCTGCCCCAGCTGTGCCAGTCCAGCCGGACTGGACTCTGAGCTCAGCCCCTGGGAGCTGGATCTCTGTGCCCTATGGGTGGGGGCGCTCCCACGGGCTACTCTTGGGGCTGCAGGGGCTCCCACCCCACTAGTCCTGGCCTGCTGAGAGGGACGCATCAGGCCAGCACCTCTCCAGCGTCTGGTAGCTAAGCTGTGCCCGCCCCGGTGCCAGCCATGCCCCCAGGCAGCCCCACACCTGCAGAGCCAGGGGTCCCGACGAGAGTGGGGCCCGTCCCAGGGACACTGTCCCTGCCTGCTATTGCTCTCCAGGGCCAGGCCCTGCCCCACTCCCCGCTCGCTGACCCATGCTTCTCCAGCAGCCCTCCTCGGAGCAGCCTGAGGCTGGGGCCTTTCGCGGGGTCACCCCTGCTCTCCCCAGGCTGCGGGTGGGGGCGGGGGGCTGACGTCTGAGCGACGCAGAGTTCAGGGCCAGAGGAGAGCGTTCGAGACTCTAGCCTGAGCCGGCAGAACGCAGGCGAAAGACGCTCGCCCAGTGACCAGCCCCGAGCCCAGTTTGGCTGACGCCAGAGCCTGGGGCTGGGAGTGGAGCCCCACGACTGGGCTTTCCCTCTCCCCTGCTTTCGGTCTCTGTTCTTGCTGAGCCGGGGGGGGCGCTGTTTTTAATGGGCGGGTGGGGAAAATAATTAACCTGAAACCCTGGCGGAGTACCCTTTGCTTTTCAGTGCCTCCTGCTGTCTGCGGTTCCCTCGAGGACGTGGGAATAATTAAGCGTGGGGGGGGGGAGGACCAGCTCCAAGGAGCCCCGTCCGACCCTCCCAAGGGACAGGGGGCTTGGTGTCTACATGAGAAATGCTGGGCCTGTCGCCCCGGAGGACTCTGTGGGTGACTGGGGAGCTGGCAGGGGTAGGGTAATAGGCAGCATGGCCCAGTGGGCAGGGCACTGGGCCGGGACCCAGGAGACCTGGGCTCTGTTCCCAGCGTGACCTCTGACCCAGGGCGACCTCTGACCCAGGGCAAGCCTGCTCATGGCTCTCCTGCCTGTTTAGACCACAGCACCTGGGGGCAGGGAATCGCCTCAGGTGCCCCCCTGGCTCTCGACTGGGGCTAGTCGGTGCTACTGGAACACAAACATCGCGGTCTGGGGGGCGGGGACGGGGTTTTCCTGGGACTGCTGAAGACTCTCTGGGTTTTGCTGCCAACCATTTTACTCAAACACACCCAGGGTCCCGCTTCCCACCAGCAGGGGGCAGCACGACCCAGCTCCCCACTCTCTCTCTCTCACTCACACACAGCCCTGATTCCTGCAGCAGGGGGCAGTGCACACCCCCCGACACACACACGCACAGAGCCAATTCCCTCCAGCAGGGGGCAGCGCTGTTTGCTCGCACACACCCTCCCACAGGAAAGCTGTTTGCTAGGGTGATTCACCTCCCCTCGCCCCTGGGTGGCGCTGCTGGAACCGCAGCCCTCTGCCCCCCCAGGACGCCTCCAGCAACAGCCGGGAGCAGAGACTCGATCGTCCTGATCTTGGGGGCGGGCGGGCGGGGGACAAACAGGAAAACCCTTTGGCCAAACTTCTTGCATCCTCCATCATCCGTTAAAGGGCGAGAAGAAAGGAGGCGCCCTGAGTTGTGGGGCCCCCCCAAGCTGGAGAATGCGCCATGGGACCCCTCCTGGACTGGCTGTGGGGGCTGGGCTTGAAGGGATGATTGGGCCCTGCTGGGATGTTGCTCGTCTTTTACCCTTTGCCTCCCACCCCTGGGCTCCTCGGCGGGAGCCGAACCCACCCCCTGCCCCAGGCAGTAGAACTGGGCTGTCCCCTGGACCTGGCTCGCCGGGCTCTGTCCTCAGGCCAGGCTGGCCCCAGCTGCGCGCTCAGGAATGGCCGGGTGGGGCTGAGCTTGGAGCATCATCGACAGCTGGGAAGCACAAGCATGCCTGGCTCTAGGAGCGTCGGCCCCGACACAGAGCGGGGAGCCCGAAGCCTCCCCTGAAGGGCAGGTCCGTGCGCACGCCGGCTCCAGGGCTGGGTGTGGGGCTTTGCTGGGGCCAGCACAGCAGAGAGGCTGGCCGAGCCCAGCACGGACCGGGGCGCCAGGACTTGGTGGCCGTATTGTGCCAGCCTATTTGACCCCCAGTTCCACGGACAGGCGCCAGGCCCCAAAACACACTGGCGCCCCCCAGTGGCAAGTACCA
>NW_020670616.1:0-1494 GCF_002925995.2 Terrapene triunguis | reverse complement strand
GGGCAGATCCCATCTGTCCAGGGCTTGCCCCTGTCACCTCCACCTTTCCACTCGGGATTTAGAGTAATCCAACAAATCCCCTTCTTTTATTAGCATTCTGTACAGGCCCCACTCAGGGACCAGCCCCATTGTGCCAGGTGCTGTCCACATACAGAACAAACAGACACTCTCTGTCCCACAGAGCTGCAATCTGCCTGCTTCCCGTCTCCCGGCAGGAACCGCTCTTGGCTACGGCTTGGGCCTGCTTCCACTGCTCCCTGGGGGATTGGCAGTTTCACTGGCTCAGGCTGCGCTGCCCCTTGCTGCCTCATCCAAGCCAGCTCAGACACTGTCTGGGGCTCTTCTGAAAGGTCTTTGTGTAAAATCCCAACGATTACATGTGTCGCTTTGTTCCCCCCCCACCCCCATTGTTATTTGTTTGTACTGCCACTGGCTGCACAGCCGTCAGTCTGAGCCCAGGGCCCCATTCTGCTAGGCACTGCCCAGCCACACAAAGCTCTCCCTGCCCCAAAGAGCTTTCACTGAGTCATCGTATTGAGCCCACAGGCCCAACGCTCTGCTCCTTCCCACAAGGTCCCTTCATAAGAACATAAGAACATAAGAAAGGCCGTACCGGGTCAGACCAAAGGTTCATCTAGCCCAGTATCCTGTCTACCGACAGTGGACAATGCCAGGTGCCCCAGAGGGAGTGAACCTAACAGGCAATGATCAAGTGATCTCTCTCCTGCCATCCATCTCCATCCTCTGACAGACAGAGGCTAGGGACACCATTCCTTACCCGTCCTGGCTAATAGCCATTAATGGACTTAACCACCATGAATTGATCCAGTTCTCTTTTAAACTCTGTTATAGTCCTAGCCTTCACAACCTTCTCAGGTAAGGAGTTCCACAAGTTGACTGTGCGCTGCGTGAAGAAGAACTTCCTTTTATTTGTTTTAAACCTGCTGCCTATTAATTTCATTTGATGACCCCTAGTTCTTGTATTATGGGAATAAGTAAATAACTTTTCCTTATCCACTTTCTCCACATCACTCATGATTTTATATACCTCTATCATATCCCCCCTTAGTCTCCTCTTTTCCAAGCTGAAGAGTCCTAGCCTCTTTAATCTCTCCTCATATGGGACCCGTTCCAAACCCTTAATCATTTTAGTTGCCCTTTTCTGAACCTTTTCTAGTGCCAGTATATCTTTTTTGAGATGAGGAGACCACATCTGTACGCAGTATTCGAGATGAGGGCATACCATCGATTTATATAAGGGCAATAATATATTCTCAGTCTTATTCTCTATCCCCTTCTTAATGATTCCTAACATCCTGTTTGCTTTTTTGACCGCCTCTGCACACTGCATGGACATTTTCAGAGAACTATCCACGATGACTCCAAGATCTTTTTCCTGACTTGTTGTAGCTAAATTAGCCCCCATCATATTGTATGTATAGTTGGAGTTATTTTTTCCAATGTGCATTACTTTACATTTATCCACATTAAATT
>NW_020670615.1:0-2804 GCF_002925995.2 Terrapene triunguis | reverse complement strand
TCTATTTGGGCAGCGCTTTACTGTGTACACTGACCACTCTCCTCTGACGTGGCTGCATCAAATGCAAGGGGCTGATGCCGAGCTGCTGGTGACAGAGACACCTGGGCAGAGGGTGGCCAAGGTCAAGATGGGGGCTCTTAACCAAGAGAGCCCAAATCAAAGCCCTCCAGACTGGAGCGCTGGGAGAAGACCCAATCTCAGTTTGAACCCCAGGGATATTGGGGTGGCAAAGGGGCACAGGCCGCATAAACCTTCCCACATGCGGCCTGCAAGCGCCATCAAGCGCACTCGAACTAAGGGAGGGCACGAAAGTGGAAGGGCCTGGTGTAACTCCCACCAAGAAATGGGAGAGATGCTGGGGCATCCATGGGAACATTGGTGGGTTCGAACTTCCCCAGGTCACCGACTAAAGTGACCCCGCTCAGTTCGGTCTCGAAGGGGGGAGAGATGTGACGAAGTGGGAATGTTCTTAATGTTTTCTCTGAATACTGTGTGTGTGCCTCAGTTTCCCCTTTGCATTTCTTAAGGATCTAGGTGGTGGGATAAGGTGTGTGATTGTTGCAGAGCCTTAGAGGCCAGGTGTGATGCTGTCTGCACAGAGAATGGCTGACACCCTGTCTCCTGGCAACTGATGGCCTGAGCCCCTCCCCTGCAAGGTGCCAACTGAAGGTGTTGGAGAACAAAGAGATCAGGTGGCCTCCTTGCCCGGGAAAGAGACAAAGGCCAGAGGAGGGGCTGGAGGGGGTTTCAGTTCAGAGCTGGCTGGGAAAAGGGAGGGAGGTCCAGAACCGGGGACTGGGCTTCCCACCCTGCAAGATGGACCTGACTGCGGGGTCCTGTTCTCTGTACCTACAAGCTCTGTTTTAAACTGTGTTCCTGTCATCTAATAAACCTTCTGTTTTATTGGCTGGCTGAGAGTCACGGTGAATAGCAGGAAGTGGGAGGGTGCAGGACACTGACTCCCCCACACTCAGTAACATCAACCACCCCAATCACCCCTCACTGAGACACAGACCCCAGTCACCTCCCAACCCAATCACCCCTCACTGAGACATAGACCCCCTCCAGCAACCCCACCCCCATCACCCCTCACTGAGACGAAAACCCCCAGCCACCTCCCAACCCTTACTTAGACATAGACCCCCCAACCACAATCACCCCTTACTCAGACAAAGACCCTCCCAGCCAAGCCCCATTCCAATCACCCCTCAACTGAGATACAGACCCCCCGCAGGAACCCCCAGCCCAATCATGCCTCACTGAGATAAAGATCCCCTAGACACCCCCCTCTCCAATCACCTCTCATTGAAAAACAGACCTCCCCAAGCCACCCCAATAACCCCAATTACCCCTCACTGAGACACAGACCCCCCCCAGCAACCCACATCTGATCACCCCTCACTGAGACACAGACCCCCCAGCCACCCCCCCCCCATCACCCCTCACTGAGACACAGACTCCCCAGGACTCCCCCACCGCTATCACCCCTGAATGGCACAAAGACGAATGATTCACCACCCACCCCGATCACCCCTCACTGAGACACAGACCCCCCCAGCAACCCCACCCCGATCACCCCTCACTGAGACAGGGACCCCCCCAGCAACCCTCCCAATCAGCCCTCACTGAGACACAGGTTACCCCCCCTTCCTTTCCTCTGCCTTTTTCATTAAGAATTAGATGCAGAATCGACTTGAAAATTATTTTTTATTGTTGCAAAGCGGCAGGAGAGGCTGGGGCAGGGTCTGTTTCAGGCATCTGGCTGGGAGGCTCTGATGGACATGGAGTCACTGTCCTGGCTCCTCTGGGATGTCTACAGCCCCCCTGGTGACAGACGGTGGGGAGATGGGCTCTCGCCCACGGGCTCAGACTGCATGTCACCGGCGGTGTCTTTCCCTGGGGCTGCAAAGGCAGGGACCTCAGTGCCGCAGTGGTGAGGGGCTCCCGCTCCATGGGTCAGCTCTGGGGTGCTGAGTCCAGCGGGCTGGGGACAGCGGCTGGGACAGGTTCTTTCTTCCTCCCATCGTCTCAGCTGGGTTGATTCTGCGCCTGTCACTCAAGGGGTCGGTGCTCATGGTGTGCTCAGGGAGGGGTCGCAGGGTCAGGCAGGGGAATGTCTGCAATCAGCGCCAATCATCACCAGGGCAGGGAGTGAATCCTCTTCTAGGGACCAGGTGGGGACCTGGAGCCGTTCCTCTGTGCGCAGGGCAGGGGAACGTTCTCACCCATTTTCATTACGGCCCCATGTCCCCAGCAGTCATCATTGATTGGCCAATGGAGGTTAACTTCACAGCTGTGAAATTCTGCACCTCGTCTCCATTCAGCAGGATCCTTTTCCCTCCTTCGTAGTTTTTGTTCTCGGAGAAGATCACAGCTCCCTCAACAACTTTGAGAGACAAATACTTGTCCTGTAGATTAGGTGTCTGACTTTGAAATGACTCCCAATGGCCCTCGAAAAAAGGTTGAGGATACAAGATGACTTGGGAGCTGTCGATTCCCCCCTTGATCCTGCGCACAGATTGGATGATTTCCAGATCCCTGGGGAATGATCGAGCTTTACCTTCCTTGTAGATTACGAATTTGCCTCCATAATTGGGAAACTCAAAGAAGACCCAGGGGTCCCCCACCACAGTGATGTTCTGGACTGTGGAGAAAGTTAATGCCTTGGCTATAGATGAGTCGTCTCCATTGAACGTCACAGGATCTCCTGAGTACATGAGGAATGCGACATTATTTGCCATGTTGTTCTGCTGTGCTGTCAGTCAGAGTTCAGAGTCACTGGATGCTCAGATTGGAAATGTTCC
>NW_020670614.1:0-1467 GCF_002925995.2 Terrapene triunguis | reverse complement strand
CCCGCTCTCCCCGACCGGCTGGACCGCCGCAGGGAGGGCGGCAAGCCCGGCCGGGGCCCCTCTCCCCCCGAAAGGCCGGAGCGCCGGGAGGAAGGCGGAGAGCCCGGCCCGGCCCCGCTCTCCCTGGCCGGCCGGAGCGCCGGGGAAGGGCGGCGAGTCCGGCCGGGGCCCCGCTCTCCCCGACCAGCCGGAGCGCTGGGAGGAGGGTGGCGAGCCTGGCCGCGGCCCCGCTCTCCCCGGCTGGCCAGAGCGCCGGGGGAGGGCGGCTCCACTCTCCATGGCCGGCCGGAGCGCCGGGGGAGGGCGGCGAGCCCGGCCGCGGCTCCACTCTCCCTGGCCGGCCGGAGTGCCGCCCCCCTCCAGGTGCCGCCCCAAGCACATGCTTGGTAGGCTGCTGCCTGGAGCCGGCCCTGCCCCCTCCCTGCCCTGAGCCCCCTGCCTGCACCCTGTTGAGCCGGGCTCCTCTTCCCCAGGGCCGGGCTGGCTGCTTTAACAGCCCCATATGCTCCCTGGCAGCCTCCCACCCGGCAGCACCAACACAGCCGCTTAAGGTGGCCCACGGGTGTGCTGCCACACCCCCACCCCAAGGCAGCTGCCCCCCTCCAGCGCCCAGGGCCCCAAACCCGCCTGCGGCTCCCCACACTGGCCAGGGGCCCGGGCACCACCCGGGGGTGTCAGGCCGCCCCTGAGCCCAGCCCACCTTAAGTGGGACCCGGGAGCTAGCAGGCCCGGGGCAGGGGGCGAGCCCGGCCCACAGGCCCCCCCCCCGCAGCCCCACTGCGAGCTCAGCTCCCCGGCGCTGTTCGGGGGCTCTGGCCCGGCACCCTTGGCCTTGAGTCCAGCCCTGGGAGCAGCCCGGCCCCTCTGCGATCTACCCTGGCCCCGCTGTGATCCGCCCCGGCTGCCTCTGCCCGGCCTGGCCCCAAGCGCCCAGCCCGGCCCCCTCTGCCCGGCCCCCGAGCCTGCCTGCCGGGACGGGGGACCCTAGATCCCCAGCCCCGGGCCTGCCTGCAAACAGCTTACCCCCCCGCACCCCCCCCACACCCCTCCTCTGTCCCAATCCCTTGCCCTGAGCCCCTTCCTGCACACTGCACCCCTCCTGAACCCCAGCCCCCTGCCCTGAGCCCCCTGCCGCACTCCGTGCCACTCCTGCACCCCAACCCCCTTCCCTGAGCCCCCTCATACATCTCACACCCCTCCTCTGCCCCAATCCCTTGCCCTGAGCCCCTTCATGCACACAGCACCCCCTCCCACACCCCGCCCTTTATGATGTTCCCCTTTAAAAAAAAAATTCCCTGGGTGCACACCCTAATGAAATGTGCTGTGCACGCCTATGTGTGGGAAATGCTTGTGCCTCCACCTTTGCAGAAATTCTGCTTCACAGCCAGTAAAGTGAGCTCCATGGGGCACCAGAGCAGGAGGAAATCAGCCAAGTAATTGCCTGTAGTACTCAGTCAGGCCACTGGC
>NW_020670613.1:0-1001 GCF_002925995.2 Terrapene triunguis | reverse complement strand
AGGCTGTTGGAACAGGGGCAGGGACTGAGGGCAGTGGATTGAGGGTGAGGGCACAGGGGGGACACTGCGAGGGAGGCTGAGGGAACAGGGTCAGGGTGAGGGCTGAGGGCAGTGGGTCTGAGGGGAGCCCCCCCCAGAGGGACCTGCCAGGGGGCCAGGTGAGCCCAGCAGTGCTTACCTGGAGCGGCTCCCAGGAAGCATCCAGCAGGCAGGTCCCGCTCTGGCTTCTAGCCTAGGGGGGTCGCGTCGCTGGCGGGTCGGGTCACGTCTAGGGGGGCGGGGAGGACTCAGTCTCTCTGCCCACTGCCGGCATCTACTAGGGTTACCATTCGTCCGGATTCCCCCGGACATGTCCGGCTTTTAGAGTTAAAAATAGCGTCTGGGGGGAATTTGTAAATGTCCGGACTTCCCCCCCATGCAGAGTGCGCGCGGCTAACAGGGCAGCCGGCCGGATGGTGCCACTTACATGGGGCTCCGGCAGCCAGAGAGAGCCCCTCCTCCACTTCCCCCTCCTCTCCCCTGCAGCTGACAGCACTCCCTCCCTCCCTCGCAGATCACCAGCCAGCCGTTCGCACCGGCAGTCTGGAGCTCCACCCCCTGCTCCTCCTCCCTGGCACGCTGGTCTGAGCGGCAGGGTAAGGGGGCCAGGGGGTCGGAGAAGGGGCAGGGAGGTTCTGGGGGGGCGGGGAAGGGGCGAGGGTGGGGGGGGGTGTGGGGGGTTCGGGGGGGGGCTTTCTGGGGGTGGGGGTGTGGATAAGGTTTTGGGCAGTCAGGGTACAGGTAGAGGGTAGGGTCTCAGGAGGGGGCAGTTAGGGTGGGGGGGGTCTCAGGAGGGGGCAGTTAGGGGACAAAGAACGGGGAGGCTTAGGTAGGGGGTGGGGTTCTGGAGGGCAGTTAAGAGCAGGGGTCCCAGGAGGGGTAGTCAGGGGACAAGGAGCAGGGGGAGGGTTGGGGGTTCTGAGGGGGGCGGGAAGTGGGAGGGAGTGGAAGGGGCAGGGGCG
>NW_020670612.1:0-4220 GCF_002925995.2 Terrapene triunguis | reverse complement strand
AGTTCAAAATCGAGGCAGACTGGGCAGGTGAGTGACTCCTAGAGATGGAGGGGGGTGGGGGTGGGGGCTTCAGCAGCCAGGGCCCTGGGAGAGGAACAGGGAGGGGAAATTCAGTCTCATTCATTCATTTCACAACAATGGGCCTCACCTCATGACACTAGCTACAGGCAGAAGAGCCAGAAGCCTTGAGCCCTGGCACTTTAGGGCCTGTGCACAATTGATTCTGCTTCCCCCAGGATCTCTCCATAGACTCTCTCCTCTTGCACTGTGTGTTCCAGTGCAACTCACCAGGGGCTCTTGCTTAGGGGCCCTGGCCCTGCAGAGACCTGTCACCAGCAGGGGCAGCTCCTCCTTGGGGGAGGGTGGAGTGAAGTCCCAACAGGAATGTAACTGCTGTGCAGTGCAGCTGACACGCTGTGGGGGGCAGCTCCACCTGCTGCCACTGGGGAATCCAAGAGGCTGCAATACACCAGGCTGCTACCGATGCCTGTGTCTCACTCAGGCCTGGTCTACACTATGAGTTTAATTCGAATTTAGCAGCGTTAAATCGAATTAACCCTGCACCCGTCCACACAACAAAGCCATTTATTTCGAAATAAAGGGCTCTTAAAATCGATTTCTGTACTCCACCCCGACGAGCGGAGTAGCGCCAAAATCGATATTGTCATTTCGAATTAGGGTTAGTGTGGCCGCAATTCGATGGTATTGGCCTCCGGGAGCTATCCCACAGTGCACCATTGTGACCGCTCTGGACAGCAATCTGAACTTGGATGCACTGGCCAGGTAGACAGGAAAAGCCCCGCGAACATTTGAATTTCATTTCCTGTTTGCCCAGCACAGGAGAGCATAGGTGACCACAGAGAGTTCATCAGCACAGATAACCATGCAGGCCGATAATCGAAAAAGAGCACCAGCATGGACCGTACGGGAGGTCCTGGATCTGATCGCTAAATGGGGAGAGGATTCAGTGCTAGCAGAACTACATTCGAAAAGACGAAATGCCAAAACTTTTGAAAAAATCTCCAAGAGCATGATGGAGAGAGGCCACAATAGGGACTCAGAGCAGTGCCGTGTGAAAGTCAAGGAGCTCAGACAAGCCTATCAGAAAACAAAGGAGGCAAACGGTCGCTCCGGGTCAGAGCCGCAGACATGCTGCTTCTACGCTGAGCTGCATGCAATTCTAGGGGGGGCCGCCACCACTACGCCACCTCTGACAGTGGATTCCGAGGTGGGGGTAATCTCATCAGCCACACCTGAGGATTCTGCGGATGGGGAAGAGGAGGAGGAGGAGGACGAGCTTGCGGAGAGCACACAGCACTCCGTTCTCCCCAACAGCCAGGATCTTTTTCTCAGCCTGACTGAAGTACCCTCCCAAGCCAGTATCCAAGACCATGACCCCATGGAAGGGACCTCAGGTGAGTTTACCTTTTAAAATATAAAACATGGTTTAAAAGCAAGCGTTTTTTAATGATTAATTTGCCCTGAGGACTTGGGATGCATTCGCGGCCAGTACAGCTACTGGAAAAGTCTGTTAACGTGTCTGGGGATGGAGCGGAAATCCTCCAGGGACATCTCCATGAAGCTCTCCTGGAGGTACTCCAAAAGCCTTTGCAGAAAGTTTCTGGGCAGTGCAGCCTTATTCCGTCCTCCATGGTAGGACACTTGACCACGCCATGCTAGTAGCAAGTAATCTGGTATCATTGCACGACAAAGCCTGGCAGCGTATGGTCCCAGTGTTTGCTGGCATTCAAGCAACATCCGTTCTTTATCTCGCTGTGTAATCCTCAGGAGAGTGATATCGCTCATGTTAACCTGGTTGAAATACGGGAATTTAATTAAGGGGACAGAGGTAGCCGTTCCTACTGGGCTGTTTGCCTGTGGCTGAAAAGAAATCCTTCCCTGCAGTTAGCCAAGCGCAGGAGGGGGGGGAATTGGCCCAGAGCTTTTCGCGTTTGGTTGGGCTGGGGTCTTCCCTTGTACCGGGGGTGCGGGGGGGGGGGGGGTACAGCGATCATCCCAGATAACTCATGGCGGGTGTGGGGGGGCGGGGGGTTAGTTTGGTTTCTGCAGGGATCTTCCCTGATACCAGCCACGCAGGGATAAAGCGATCATCCCAGAGAATTGGATGGGGGGGGGGGTTAGTTTGTTTTCTGCTGCTGAAGGTTAACAGGAAAACCGCAGCAGTCAACAGGCTTTGCTTGGTATGTGGGAAAGGAGGGCGCAGAAGCCGAAAGACAATGGCTTACCATGGCCGCTTGCAAGCTGAATTCTGTTGCCTGGACCTGATCTCTGATCTCTAACACCAAAGCCACAGGCACCCAATATTAAGATGGAAAATGCGACCTTGTACTGAAATCACATGTGCTATGTAATGTGAATAGTGTTGTTCACCATAAAAGAGTATAAGCATTGTTCTGTAAAATGTATCATTTTAAAAACTTCTCTCCTTTTTTTCATCCCTCCAGAAGCTGCAAATTTTTCAAGACTCCCTCCTCCGTCCCGAAGGCTATCACAGATAAGGCAGCGGAGAAAGAGGACGCGAGACGAGATGTTCTCGGAAATAATGGAATGCACCCGCAATGAAAGAGCTCATTTGAATGAGTGGAAGGACACGGTATCTAAGTACAGGAAAGATGCCAGTGAACGTGAGGTCATGAGGGACGCTCGAGATGAGAGGTGGCAGGCTGCAACCCTGGGGCTCCTGCGTCATCAAACGGACATGTTCCGGCGTCTGGTGGAGCTTCAGGAACGGCAGCAGGATAACAGACTGCCGCTGCAGCTGCTGTATAACCTCCCTCCCCCCTCACCATGTTCCATAGCCTCCTCACCCAGACGTGTAAGAACGCGGTGGGGGGAGGCTCCATGCACCCTCCCACTCCACCCCAGTGGACAGCCCAACCAAAAGGCTGTCATTATATTGAATTTTTTCAGTGGCCTTTTACTTCCCTCCTATCCTCCTCCCAAACCTCACCCAGGTTACCTTGTCGGTTCTCTCCCTATGTTTATAATCAATTAATAAAGAATACATGATTTTTAAATGATAGTGACTTTATTTCCTTTAAAAGCAAGCTGTGATTTAAGGGGGGAGGGTGGTTTGCTTACAGGGAATGAGTCAATCAAGGGGGCGGGTTTTCAACAAACAGAACTTTCACACCGTACGGCCTGGCCAGTCATGAAACTGGTTTTCAAAGCTTCTCTGATGCGCAGCGCTTCCTGGTGTGATCTTCTAATCGCCCTAGTGTCTGGCTGTGCATAATCAGCAGTCAGGCAATTTGCCTCAGCCTCCCACCCCACCATAAAGGTCTCCCCCTTACTCTTACAGAGATTGTGGAGCACACAGCAAGCAGTAATAACAATGGGGATATTGGTTTGGCTGAGGTCTGAGCGAGTCAGTAAGGAGCACCAGCGACCTTTTAAACGGCCAAATGCACATTCTACCACCATTCTGCACTTGCTCAGCCTGTAGTTGAACAGCTCCTGACTCCTGTCCAGGCTGCGTGTGTATGGCTTCATGAGCCATGGCATTAAGGGGTAGACTGGGTCCCCAAGGATAACTATAGGCATTTCAACATCCCCAACGGTTATTTTCTGGTCCGGGAAGTAAGTCCCTTGCTGCAGCCGTTTAAACAGAGTAGTGTTCCTGAAGACGCGAGCGTCATGAACCCTTCCCGGCCATCCCACGTTGATGTTGGTGAAACGTCCCTTGTGATCCACCAGTGCTTGCAGCACCATTGAAAAGTACCCCTTGCGGTTTATGTACTGGGTACCCTGGTGCTCCGGTGCCAAGATAGGGATGTGGGTTCCATCTATCGCCCCACCACAGTTAGGGAATCCCATTGCAGCAAAGCCATCCACTATGACCTGCACATTTCCCAGAGTCACTACCTTTCGTAGCAGCAGCTCAGTGATTGCTTTGGCTACTTGCATCACAGCAGCCCCCACAATAGATTTGCCCACTCCAAATTGATTCCCGACTGACTGGTAGCTGTCTGGCGTTACAAGCTTCCAAAGGGCTATCGCCACTCGCTTCTCAACTGTGAGGGCTGCTCTCATCTTGGTATTCTGGCGCTTCAGGGCAGGGGAAAGCAAGTCACAAAGTTCCATGAAAGTGCCCTTACGCATGCGAAAGTTTCGCAGCCACTGGGAATCGTCCCACACCTGCAACACGATGCAGTCCCACCAGTCTGTGCTTGTTTCCCGGGCCCAGAATCAGCGTTCCA
>NW_020670611.1:0-1251 GCF_002925995.2 Terrapene triunguis | reverse complement strand
AAAATCAATCAGGTTCTTAAAAAGAAGGCTTTTAATTAAAGAAAAAGGTAAAAATCATCTCTGTAAAATCAGTATGGAAAATAACTTTACAGGGTAATCAGACTTAAAGAGCTCAGAGGACCCCCCTCTGTCTTAGGTTCAAAGTACAGCAAACAAAGATAACACTCTAGTAAAAGGTACATTTACAAGTTGAGAAAACAAAGTAAAACTAAGACGCCTTGCCTGGCTTTTTACTTACAAGTTTGAAATATGAGAGACTTGTTCAGAAAGATGTGGAGAACCTGGATTGATGTCTGGTCCCTCTCAGTCCCAAGAGCGAACAACCACCAAAAAAAAGAGCACAAACAAAAGCCTCCCCCCCCCCAAGATTTGAAAGTATCTTGTCCCCTTATTGGTCCTTTGGGTCAGGTGTCAGCCAGGTTACCTGAGCTTCTTAACCCTTTACAGGTAAAAGGATTTTGGAGTCTCTGGCCAGGAGGGATTTTATAGTACTGTACACAGGAGAGCTGTTACCCTTCCCTTTATAGTTATGACACCGCCGTAGGCCAGGGAGAGGACGACTTTCTGCCAATGGCCTTCAGGACAGGTGCTGAGTTCACTGCCGTGCCCCTCGTCCCCTCTCCATTTCCCTTCTCGGTGTGCTGTCTGGGACGCTGCCCCACTTCCTGCTCCACAGGCCACCCCTTATCTACTCCATGTGCCAGGCTGCGGGCAGCCCCCGGTGAGAGGCCATCCAGCCCATCAAACCAGTGCCAAACTGCGGGGCCTCCCTCAGTGAAGCCGAGAGCCCCGAATGCTGCCAGCCCTCTCTTTGGGGCTGGAGATGCTCCACAGACTGTTCCCTTCCCAGGGTTGCCCCCCTCTGTGTCAAGTAGGTCTCTCCTGTTAACTCCTGCTCCAGTCCTGGCATGGTTTGCAGGTGTGGAGGGGCTGGGCCAGTCCAGACTAAAGCAGCATTTTAACCCCTTCTGTGCCAGTGTGTGGTTTATATAGTCCTTCACAGGCACCCAGGCCCAGGGAATGGCCCCCTATCAGCCCCATGCCTGATGTGGTGGGGAGACCCACTGGCAGCATTGCCTTTGAGGGTGCTGCTCCCTCCTGCTCCCACTCCCTCCCCTTTACTGCCACCACAATGTCTGTGATTTTAACTTCCTGAGGGGTGACCCCAGGAGGTGTGTTTTGTTATCCCTTTCCCTACCCCCCCCCCCCCAGGATCCGTTATACACCCTCTGTCACTCACCTCTGTCTCAG
>NW_020670610.1:0-5058 GCF_002925995.2 Terrapene triunguis | reverse complement strand
GTCCCGGGGGGCCTGTCAGGGGGCAGGGGTGTGGATAGGGGTTGGGGCAGTCAGGGGACTGGGAGCAGGGGGGTTAGATAGGGGGTGGGGTCCCAGGGGGGTGGTTAGGGGACAAGGAGTAGCGGGGGTTGGATGGGCTGGGGGTTCTGAGGGGGGCAGTCAGGGGGCAGGAAGTGGGAGGGGGCAGATAGGAGGTGGGGACCAGGCTGTTTGGGGAGGCACCGTTTTGCAACCCCAATGTGGCCCTCAGGCCAAAAAGTTTGCCCAGCCCTGCTCTAAAGTCACAATGCCCCTCAACTCACAGAACCAATTTAAGGGGCGTGGTGTGGAAACTAGGCTTTTGTGGTGGTTTTGTTTTCCAATTGTCACCAAAATCAACAAGATTCTTCCCACTCATGCCTAGAAATTCCCTGAAATTTTGAATCAATTGGATGTAGTCTTCAATAATTATCACGTTACAGACAAAGAGATGCCACTGAATTGAGCGTTAGGCCTCACTGCCCTCAGCCAACAATGACCTCAGGGTATGTCTACACTACGAGGGTATTTCGATTTCACTTAAATCGAATATGTGGAATCGATATTGCAAAGTCGAACTTGTGTGTCCACACTAAGGACAGTAATTCGACTTTGTGAGTCCACACTAACGGGGAAAGCGTCGACATTGGAAGCGGTGCACTGTGGGCAGCTATCCCACAGTTCCCGCAGTCCCCGCTGCCCATTGAAATTCTGGGTCGAGCCGCCAATGCCTTCTGGGGAAAAAAAAAGGGTCGAGGGTGCTTTTGGGTAATTGTCGTCATCCGTCTGTCACTACCGCCCTCCCTCCCTCCCTGAAAGCGCCGGCGGGAAATCAGTTCGCGCACTTTTCGGGTCAGTGACAGCGCAGACGCCACAGCACTGCGAGCATTGATCCCGCTGCGACCATCGCTGCAGTTGTGGCACTTGTGAATGCCTCGCAGGTTATCATCCACCTTTCCCAGAGGCAGATGCAGATGAACCAGGCGAGGAGGCTACGGCACCGCGGTGAGGGCCTGAACTCTGAGAGGGGCACAGACCTCTCACAAAGCACGGGACCCAGCTCCGAGGACATCACGGTGACAATGGGTCATCTGGATGTTCTGGAACGGCGATTCTGGGCACGGGAAACAAGCACTGACTGGTGGGACCGCATAGTGCTGCAGGTCTGGGACAAATCCCAGTGGCTGCGAAACTTTCGCATGCGGAAGGGGACTTTCCTGGAACTTTGTGAGTTGCTGTCCCCTGCCCTGAAGCGCAATGACACCCGGATGCGAGCAGCCCTGACTGTCCAGAAGCGAGTGGCCATAGCCCTCTGGAAGCTTGCAAAGCCGGACAGCTACCGGTCTGTCGCGAACCAGTTTGGCGTGGGCAAATCTACCGTGGGGGTTGTTGTGATGCAAGTAGCCAACGCAATCGTCAAGGTACTGCTCTCAAAGGTAGTGACCCTGGGAAACGTGGAGGTCATCATAGATGGCTTCGCCGCGATGGGATTCCCAAACTGCGGTGGGGCTATAGATGGAACTCACATCCCTATCCTGGGACCGGACCACCAGGCCAGCCAGTACATCAACCGAAAGGGCTACTTTTCAATGGTGCTGCAAGCACTGGTGGACCACAGGGGACGATTTACCAACATCAACGTTGGATGGCCGGGCAAGGTTCATGACGCTCGCGTCTTCAGGAACTCTGGTCTGTTTAGACGGCTGCAGGAAGGTATTTACTTCCCGGACCACAAAATAACTCTTGGGGATGTGGAGATGCCTACAGTGATCCTTGGGGACCCAGCCTACCCGCTAATGCCCTGGCTCATGAAGCCCTACACTGGCGCCCTGGACTCTGAAAAAGAACTCTTCAACTACCGGCTGAGCAAGTGCAGAATGGTGGTGGAGTGTGCTTTTGGACGTCTCAAGGGGAGATGGAGAAGCTTACTCACTCGCTGTGATCTCAGCGAAACCAATATCCCCATTGTTATAGCTGCTTGCTGTGTGCTCCACAATCTGTGTGAGAGCAAGGGGGAGACCTTTATGGCGGGGTGGGAGGTTGAGGCAAATAGCCTGGCATCTGATTACGCCCAGCCAGACAGCCGGGCGATTAGAAGATCCCAGCGGGACGCGCTGTGCATCCGGGAGGCTTTGAAAGCCAGGTTCCACAGTGAGCAGGGTAACCAGTGACTTTTAACTTTCTGTACAGAGAAGCTGAACCTGCCCCCGTTTCTTTACCCAGTTAAGGATGACTATCCTCTCCAGTTACAGACCCCCTCCACCCCCTTCCAAAATAATAAAATCAGTTTTACTTTTGTTATTGAACACCGTTGTCTTTAGTACTGTTTTCGTGGGAATCTTTGAAACCGGGGACGCAGACTGTGGTGGGGAGCGGGTGTAGTGTACTGATGCAAATGATCCTTCTAAACTCCAGGAATGACAGGATTCACAGTAGCGGACTGGTTGTTTCAACGGAGTCTGGCAGCCCTCCTGAGTGGGACTGCGTGTATGTGGGGGCTATGTGACTTTATGGCAGGGGGAGGAGGTTTACAGATCCCCTGCTGCGTGGCTCTGTGATCCAGGACAAGGACCGCTGCATACGATCTGTAACTGCCCTCCCCCGCCAAAAAGTCACAGAGCCACTAACCCCCCCCCCCCCCCCCACAGAACATGAAAACCACCTCCCAGACTGACCAGGGTAACTAGTCACTGCACTGTGTATGTGCCCTGCTGCTGGACCTGCCCCCGCCTCGGTAGCCTGCTAAAAGTGACTGTCCTGTCCAATTACCAAGCCCCTTCCCCCCCTGCAGACAGACTCTCCCTCAAAACAGCATGAGTGAAACAGTAATGAACAGAAACGTATTTTTTATTAACAACCACACATGAAACTGGGGGGTGAAACTTGGACGGGGGCTTGGTTGAGGCGGCCAGGAAAGGACTTTTCAAATTTTGGTGAATGACAGCCTTCTGGTGCTTGAGCAGTCTGCAGGGGTGGAGTGAGAGTTTTCACGGACTCTTCCGCCCCTCCTTCTTTGGACTTTGGGCGAGGGGGGTATGGGACTTGGTGGCGGGGGAGGGCGGTTACTGATAGACTGCAGCGGGGCTCTGTCCTCCTGCCTCCGTTCCTGCAGAACATCAACAAGGCGCCGGAGCGTGCCCGTTTGCTCCCTCAGAAGTCCAAGCAGCGTTTGAGTCGCCTGCTGGTCTTCCTGCCGCCACCTCTCCTCACGTTCCATGTGTGTCCGGTGCATTTGGGACAAATTCTCCCTCCACTGGTTATGTTGTGCTGCCTGGGCTCGGGAGCAGCCCATAAGTTCGGAGAACATGTCCTCTCGCGTCTTCTTCTTCCTCCGCCTAATGTGCGCTAGCCTCTGGGAGTGTGATGCCAGGCTGGGTTGGGAGACAGTTGCAGATGTGGCTGTGGGAATGAGGAAAAGGCAGTGAATTCCTCCGAAAGAGAAATGTAGTTGTGAATCAAGAACATAGTCGTTCTCTGTGAACAAGACCATGAACCACAGCTATCACATGCGCACTGAGGACAAGGTCGAATTTTCGAACCTCGCCTTCAGTGCCTGGGCTTTTGCACTGCCGATCTGGGAACCGGGGCAGGACACGGTACTCTCTGTAGCAGGCAAACATGGTAAGCCGTAGACTTGTGGCAGATTAAAACTTTAGGAGTACCACTGGCCACCTTTCACACTGAAAGCACTGCCAGTCTGTGCTGCCAGCAATTGGCCAAGCAGGAACTCTGGCCCTGTCCCACCCCCTCGCGGATGTGCCAGGGAAACATCCTGGATGCTGGCCCTCTCCCGCCCCCACCGCCTGGCTGTAAACCAGCGGTCACCGTTCTGTAAAGGAACTTGTTGCAAGCAGTCCCAATACTAACAGTCCCCTACCTAATTCAAAGCAGGTTGTCATGAGCGACATAACTCTGATGAGGATCCCGGACACAGAGATCCAAAGGATGCTTCGAGAAAGCCTGCAGAGACCGGGGCCCTATGCCGCCATGCTATGCAAGGCACTGATACCAGAGTACCTGCTTGTCTCCTGGCGCGGGAACGTCTCGTACTTCGGGAGGACCAAGTAAAGCCACTCTCCCCAGGAACCTGATGAACAGGCTATCCCATTACTTGCAGGAGAGCTTTGTGGAGATGTCCGTGGAGGACTACTGCTCTATTCCCGGACATATTGACCGGATTTTTATCTAGCTGCAGTAGCAGGGACAAAAGAGTGGAGCAGCTTGGGCAGCACAATCATGCACAACCGGACACTGTTTGATTTTTTTATAAATAGTTGTTACTGATTATTTAAGCGCCCAGGGGGAAGAAATCATAAATCACAGATTGTTATTAGTCTTAATATTCAAGTTTTGTAAAAAATAAAGGTTTATATGTTTAAAGCACTTACCGCTTGATCCTTCCCCTGAATCTGTGTCCGGGTTACATGCTGGGGAGGGTTGGTAGGGGATCTCTGTAAGGGTGATGAAGAGCTCCTGGCTGTCGGGGAAATCAGCTTGGTAAGCGCTGCCGACTGCCTCGTCCTCCTCATCTCCTTCCTCATCTTCCACGTCCGCTAACATGTCCGAGGAACCAGCCGTGGACAATATCCCATCCTCAGAGTCCACGGTCAGTGGTGGGGTAGTGGTGGCGGCCGCACCAAGGATGGAATGCAGTGCCTCGTAGAAACGGGATCTGTGGGGCTGGGATCCGGAGCGTCCGTTTGCCTCTTTGGTCTTCTGGTAGCCTTGTCTCAGCTCCTTGATTTTCACGCGGCACTGCGTTGCATCCCGGCTGTATCCTCTCTCTGCCATGGCTTTAGAGATCTTCTCATAGATCTTTGCATTCCGTCTTTTGGAGCGCAGCTCGGAAAGCACGGACTCATTGCCCCACACAGCGATAAGATCCAAGACTTCCCGATCAGTCCATGCTGGGGCCCTCTTTCTAGTCTGGGATTGCATGGCAATCTCGGCTGGAGAGCTCTGCATCGTTGCCAGTGCTGCTGAGCTCGCCACGCAGGAAATGAGATTCAAACTGCCCAGACAGGAAAAGGAATTCAAATT
>NW_020670609.1:0-5914 GCF_002925995.2 Terrapene triunguis | reverse complement strand
GCTGGATATATACCCCAGCCGACCCAGCGCCCCCTCAGTTCCTTCTTACCGCCCCTGACGGTCGTTGGAACAGTGGAGCGCGGCATAGCTGATCTCCACTCTCCCTAGCTTTCTCATTCTCATTAGTGTAGATAGTTGTGTATAGTTGTTACAGTTCTTTAGATAGTTAGTTGTTTAGTTCTTGTTTAGTTGTAAATTGTTAGCGGGGGTTTAGGGGGTTGTCTCCCCCCTTTTCCCCCCGGCGCACAGCCGGGCTCATGCCCAAGGCTCCTGGCTTTAAGCCGTGCGCGTCCTGCGGGAAGCACATGCCAACAAGCGACCCGCATAGTTCCTGCTTGAAGTGCCTTGGGGAGGCCCATCCCGCAGATAAGTGCCCTATCTGCAAGGCCTTCAAGCCGAGGACGAGGAAGGAGCGAGATTTCAGACTCCGACAGCTCCTGATGGAGGCGGCTCTGAGTCCGGACTCTCCTTCGGTGCGCAGCGTCCCGGCACCGAGCGCTTCGGTGCACAGCGCCCCGGCACCGAGCGCTTCCGTGCGCAGCGCCCCGGCGGCTCCGACCGGTGCGACGGATAAACTACGGCACCGACCGACATCGGCACCGCGCCCGCCTCAGGGGCCTCGGCGCCGATCGCTGTCTCTGGGCCACAAGAAGGCCCGCAAGAGCCAGGACACGGCTGCGCCGAAGACGCCGGCTCCCTCGGTGCTGGGGGTAGAGCCGCGTCTGCCGTTGGACCGCCCACAACAGGCGGCCCCACCGTTGACTCCGGCACCGAGGCCGTCGAGTCCAGTGCGGACTGTTTCCCCACCTAGGCTGGTGGTGGAACCTTGTCTCCCGTCCACCCCGGAGACTTTTGCAACGGCACGGGACCTGATTGCCTTCACCGAACCGGGGCCGTCACACGTCCCGGCACCGGTTGCTCCGCGCCAGCTGCAGTCCAGGGGCAAGCCTGCCCTGCTGCACCCGCCGTCTCCAGCTCCAGACTTGCGGCACCGTTCAAGGTCCCGGAGCACGTCCCGACGCCGCTCGGAGTCCCGGCGCCGAATGTCACCTCGGCACCGGTCGTACTCGCGGCACCGATCACCTTCGCGACGCCGTTCCAGATCCCGGCACCGTCGCGACGACCGGCACCGCTCGGGCTCGAGGCGGAGCTCCCGGCACCGGTATGAGCGCCGCTCGGGCTCGAGAGGCCGCTCCCGGTACCGGGCCTCCTCAAGATCTTCGTCCCGCTCCAGATCGGGCTCTCGGCACCGAAGAGACTACCGGCACCGATCCCGATCTAGATCTCGGCACCGTTCCCCGGCACCGAGCAGGGACAGATCGCCCTACGACCGGCACCGATCGGCACCGTACCATCCGGTGCCGGTGACAGTGCGCTCGGCACCGCCGTGGCCATCGAGGTCGGAGTCCCATTCCTCGGACGCAGAGGCCACCCACCTGCAGGAGACGGCGGAGGACCCTACGCAAGCTACTGCGCATTGGTCCTTCTGGACGCCGTGGGCCTACCATCAGGCGCAAGGCGCCCCTCCTTCTGCGTCCCGCTCGGCAAGCTCCGAGCCCAGGGTCCCGGAAGCCACCATCTCCCGCCCTCCACCAGGTGGTATGGAGGCGCCGGTGCCCACTCCGGTGGAGGCCCTGGCCACAGGGGCTGCTGATGTTCACCTCCAGGAGCACCTGGAGCAGGAACCGCCCTTGGACCCCTTGCCACCGGGGGGATCCTCTTCCTCCTCCCCCGATGAGGCTGTAGCGGGCACATCCGCCATGGGTCCGCCTCCGATTGACCTTCGTGCGCACCAGGACCTGTTGCGAAGGGTGGCACGCAATATGGACCTCCAAGTGGAGGAGATTGTGGAGGTTCACGACCCCATTGTGAACATACTTTCAGCGGACGCCCCCTCTCGGGTGGCGTTACCGCTGATCCCCACTATTCGAGCCAATGCCACCACCATCTGGCAAACCCCGGCCTCGATTCCACCCACGGCCAGAGGGGTGGAGCGGAAGTACTTTGTTCCCTCCAAAGACTACGAATACCTCTATACCCACCCCCAGCCGTGCTCACTGGTGGTGTCATCGGTGAATGCACGGGAGCGCCATGGCCAGCAGGCTGCTGCGCCCAAGTCGAAGGACGCTAAGCGCTTCGACTTGTTCGGACGCAAGGTCTACTCTGCGGGGGGGCTCCAACTCCGAGCGGCCAACCAACAGGCGCTCCTGAGCTGTTACTCCTTCAACTCCTGGTCCTCGATGGGGAAATTCAAGGAGCTGGTTCCCCAGGAGTCGAGGGAGGAGTTTGGGGCTTTGGTAGAGGAGGGTATGCGGGTGGCACGTACCTCCTTGCAGGCATCCCTTGATATTGCGGACTCGGCGGCTAGAACCCTGGCTTCGGGGATAGCCATGCGGCGACTCTCCTGGCTCCAGGTGTCTGGCTTGCCACCAGAGCTGCAGCAGACTCTACAAGATCTGCCGTTTGAGGGCCAGGGCCTCTTCTCAGAGAAGACTGACGCGAGGCTCCAAAACCTCAAGGACTCGCGGACAATGATGCGCTCCCTGGGGATGCATGTCCCGGGGCCTCAGCGCAGACCCTTCCGGCCGCCGCCGCAGAGATTTTACCCTCCCCCGCCTCGTCCTAGACAGGACTTTGCCAGGCGGCGGGGTCGAGGAGGCAGGCGGAGGTCGACCGGCCCTCAACCTGGTCAAAACCAGGGTCAGCCTAGGCCACCTTCAGGGCCTAGGCAAAACATTTGAAGGTGCGGTCGAGGACGGCACCTTGACCGGTATCCAGGATCCGACTCCCCCCTTCCGGGATCGCCTCTCCCGTTTCCACCGTGCTTGGTCCCGTATAACCTCGGACCGTTGGGTCCTTCGCACGGTGGAGAGGGGATACGCCCTCCAGTTTTCCTCGCCCCCCCCCTCCCACTCCCCCTCCCTGTCCCTCTTCAGGGACCCTTCTCACGAGCAACTCCTTACACAGGAGGTTTTTGGGCTCCTCGCTATGGGGGCCATAGAGGAGGTTCCATCGGAGCTAAGGGGCAGGGGGTTTTACTCCCGCTACTTCCTGATTCCCAAGTCAAAAGGGGGTCTACGCCCCATCTTAGACTTGCGTGGACTCAACAAATTCATAGTAAAGTTGAAGTTCCGCATGGTATCATTGGGGACCATCATCCCTTCACTGGATCCTGGAGACTGGTTCGCCGCCCTCGACATGAAGGACGCTTATTTTCATATAGCGATCTATCCGCCTCACAGGCGCTTCCTGCGATTCGTAGTAAACACAGTGCACTACCAATTTGCAGTCCTTCCCTTCGGCTTGTCCTCGGCTCCCAGAGTGTTCACAAAGTGTCTGGCAGTCGTCGCGGCCTTCCTTCGTCGACAAGGGATACAGCTGTTCCCGTACTTGGACGACTGGCTGGTACGCGGCCGCACCAGGGACCAAGTGCAGGCTCATGTCCGCATGGTGACACACACTTTCCACGAGTTGGGCATTCTACTCAACAGAGAAAAGTCCACCCTGGTACCAACTCAGAGGACAGAGTTTATCGGAGCAGTCCTGGACTCCAGACGTGCCCAAGCCATCCTCCCCGACAGCCGCTTTCATACCATCCTAAGCGTCATTCAAGGACTCAGGACTTTTCCAATCACCACCATAAGAACATGCCTTGCCCTATTGGGCCACATGGCCTCGTGCACCTACGTAACCAGGCACGCCAGGCTACGACTTCGCCCACTGCAGGCTTGGGTGTCATCGGTCTACCGTCCTCATCGAGACGACCTGAACATGGTGGTCACGGTTCCGGCCTCGGTCTTGGCCTCCCTCACCTGGTGGACGGATCGTACGGCGGTTTGTGCAGGAGTGCCCTTTCACGCCCCACAACCCTCCCTCCACCTAGTCACGGACGCTTCATTTCTAGGATGGGGCGCTCACCTCGGGGAGCACCATACCCAGGGCCTGTGGTCCGTGGCCCAACTAGCCCTCCACGTCAACGTCCGAGAGCTGATGGCGGTGCGCCTAGCTTGCCAGGCATTCCTCAACTTCCTACAGGGCCGTTGCGTGTTGGTTCTCACCGACAACACCACGGCCATGTTTTACATCAACAAGCAAGGCGGAGCCCACTCATCGCTCCTATGTCAAGAGGCCATTCGCCTGTGGGACTTCTGCATCGCCCACTCGATACATCTCACGGCATCCTTCCTTCCTGGAGTCCAGAATACGCTGGCGGACCGTCTCAGCAGGTCCTTCCAGACACACGAGTGGTCAATTCACCCGGACGTCATCTATTCCGTCTTCCAGAGGTGGGGATTTCCCCAGGTCGACCTCTTCGCATCTCGGGCCAACAGGAAGTGCCAGACATTCTGCTCCCTGCACGGGCGAGCCCCGGGCTCCCGGTCAGACGCCTTCCTTCTAACATGGAAGGACCACCTGTTCTACGCCTTCCCTCCATTTCTGCTGGTCCACAGGGTACTGCTCAAGATCCGCAGGGATCATGCACGGGTGATTCTAGTCGCCCCCGCTTGGCCGAGGCAGCACTGGTACACCACACTGCTGGACCTTTCAGTACGAACGCCGATCACACTCCCCTTGAGTCGGGACCTCATCTCCCAGGACCACGGCCGGTTGTGTCACCCCGACCTACAGTCTCTCCACCTCACGGCGTGGATGCTCCATGGTTGAGTCGGACAGAGCGGCAGTGCTCGCAGGCCGTCCAGCAGGTTCTGCTGGGAAGTCGAAAGCCCTCTACGCGGACCACTTATCTAGCCAAGTGGAAGCGGTTCTCCTGTTGGTGTGAGCAACGAGCTACTTCTCCCTTGCAGGCACCTATTCCCTGCATACTGGAATACCTCCTGTCCCTAAGACAGCAAGGCTTGGCGACATCCTCAATCAAGGTTCACCTCGCCGCTATTTCCGCTTTCCACCCAGGAGAACTCACGTCCTCGGTTTTCTCTAACCCGATGGTCGTTAGATTCCTCAAGGGCTTAGACCGGCTGTACCCACAGCAACGGCAGCTGGTTCCGACGTGGGACCTCAACCTCGTCCTCTCCAGGCTCACAGGGCCTCCGTTTGAACCATTGGCGACCTGCTCACTCCTGTACTTATCCTGGAAGACAGCCTTCCTCGTAGCCATCACCTCAGCACGTCGCATCTCGGAACTCAGGGCGCTGACATCCGAGCCCCCTTACACGGTGTTCCACAAGGACAAGGTGCAGCTTCGCCCCCACCCTGCCTTTCTTCCAAAAGTGGTCTCACCTTTTCACGTAAACCAGGACATATTCCTCCCAGTCTTCCATCCGAAACCGCACGCTACTCGTCAAGACCAGCGTTTGCATTCCTTAGACGTTCGCAGGGCCCTGGCTTTCTATATCGACCGTACAAAGTCATTTAGGAAGACGACGCAACTCTTCGTTGCAGTGGCCGACCGGATGAAAGGCTCACCGGTCTCTTCCCAGTGCCTATCATCTTGGATCACGTCCTGTATTCGTGCTTGTTACGACCTGGCCGGTGTTCCGACGCCACGCATCACCGCCCATTCCACGAGGGCCCAGGCCTCCTCGACTGCCTTCCTGGCTCAAGTACCGATCCAGGACATTTGTAGAGCTGCAGTGTGGTCATCGGTCCACACATTCGCTACTCACTATGCGCTGGTGCAACAATCCAGAGACGATGCTGCTTTCGGGTCAGCGGTTCTGCACACAGCAATGTCTCACTCCGACCCCGCTACCTAGGTGGGGCTTGGGAGTCACCTAACTGGAATGGATATGAGCAAGCACTCGAAGAAGAAAAAACGGTTACTCACCGTTGTAATTGTTGTTCTTCGAGATGTGTTGCTCATATCCATTCCAAACCCGCCCCCCTTCCCCACTGTCGGAGTAGCCGGCAAGAAGGAACTGAGGGGGCGCTGGGTCGGCTGGGGTATATATCCAGC
>NW_020670608.1:0-4691 GCF_002925995.2 Terrapene triunguis | reverse complement strand
CCCCCCCCCCCCCCCCCCGCTTACCTGCTGCCTGCTTCCCGTGAATCAAATGTTCGCGGGAAGCAGGGGAGGGGGCGGAGTTGGGGCGGGGACTTTGGGGGAGGGGGCGGAGTTGGGGCAGGGGCGGGGGGCGGGGCCGGGGCCCCGTGGAGTGTCCTCTTTTGGGACACTCCACATATGGTAACCCTAATCCAACCCCCCTGCCCCGGCCCCCTTACCTAGGGTTACCATATTTCAGCAAGCAAAAAAGAGGATGGGAGGAGCCCCGCCCTAGCCCCGCCCCCATCCTACCCTAGCCCCGCCTCTGCCCCCCCACTTCCCGCCCCCCTCAGAACCTCCAACCCTCCCCCCGCTCCTTGTCCCCTGACTGCCCTCTCCTGGGACCCCTGCCCCTAACTGCCCCCTCCTGGGACCCCTGCCCCTAACTGCCCCCCAGGACTCCACCCCCTACCTGTACCCTGACTGCCCCAACCCTTATCCACACCTCCACCCCCAGACAGACCCCTGGGACTCCCACGCCCCATCCAACCACTCCCCACCCCAGAACTCCCGACCCATCTAAACCCCTCTGCTCCCTGTCCCCTGACTGCTCCGATCCCTCTCCCCCCTCCTGCCCCCTGACTGCCCAAACCCTTATCCACCCCCCCTCCCGACCCCCCGTCTCTTGACTGCCCCCTCCAAAACCTCCCTGCCCCTTCTCCAACCCCCTGGCCCCCTTGTTGTTGGCCTTCGCCTAACGTCTCTGTGAACTTGCTCAGGAACGGCCTGAGCCGTTAGTCCCGGCACGCTGGGCAGCAGTGGAGGAGGAGCGGGGGAGGAGCTCCAGACTGCCGGAGGCGATCTGCGAATGCAGGGAGGGAGGGGAGGAGTGATCTCTGCTGCAGGGGAGAGGAGGAGGGGCTCTCTCCGGCTGTCGGAGCCCCATGTAAGTGGCACCATCCGGCAGGCTGCCCTGTCAGCCGCACGCGCTCTGCATGGGGGGGAAGTCCGGACATTTACAAATTCCCCCCGGACGCTATTTTTAGCTCAAAAAGCCGGACATGTCCAGGGGAATCCGGACGAATGGTAACCCTTCCTTACCATGCCACTCAGAGCAGCATGTCTGGAGCCGCGCCTCCCGGCTGGAGCCAGACACACTGCCGTGCTGCCCTGCATGAGTGTGCAGCCCCACCGCCCAAAGCGCTGCCCGCGCGGCGTGCTAAGACTGTGGGGGAGGGGCCAGGGGTAGCCTCCCTGGCCAGGAGCTATGTGGCCCGCGGGCCGTAGTTTGCCCACCTCTGAGCTAAACAACGTGCCCCTTCAGCCCCACCCGCTCTGTCGGCCCATCTCAGGAGTGAGCCCAGGTTACAAGCACACTGGCCTTATGATACTCTCTGAAGGTCAACAAACTCAGGCTGTTTTGGGTAAGCAAATGTCCAGTGTCAAAAATCTTCTGCTGAAAGGGTTTGGCTTTCCCGTGTCCTGCTGCTTCCATAGCCGGCCATGCTGCTTCCAATCACATTTCCACCAGGGAAAATCCAGGGTAACACCAATGAAATCAATGCAGTTATTCCAAACTCACTCTGATGTTAGTGAGAACAGAATCCGGCTCTTCCACTCAGATCCATTGGCCTATTACACCCACTGTGCACTAGTGTAAATAGCTATGCAACATGCACCAATGACTGATGTGGGGCAATGCATGATGGGATAACCCACCCCACCCCAGGACCTGCCTCAAATACCCCTTACATGCATATCTAGGTACCATCAGCAGAAACAGCCCTCTGATCTCAGCTGCTGACACAACGCATCAGCAGAGGAGCTCTCTCACTCACCCAGGATCCACAGCATACAGGGTTAGAGATCAAAGTCAACCCCTTGAATTGCACCTGGAGGCAAGTCAAAAGCTAGCATCTTCTACACAGGGCAGGGGATACACCCTGTATCATCTGCATTGCTCACTAAATGAGCAGCTGCCTTCTGCCCTAGCTGAAGCTCACACATGGCCTCCAAAGACAGCCCCAGATTGTGCTCAGTGCAGTGATTAGACAGAGATTCCCAAGGCATCACTGACTGCAGGGAGCTCCACATCAGAGAGGGCAGTTTGCAGAGTCCTAGACAAATTCAGAGGTTGAAGGTACTCCTGCCACCCGAGATTCCATAGGGTGTGGATCTCACTTGCAGAACAGTGCAGTTCTCTAGATGGTTCCTTTCACCAGCAACCAGCATCACTTTCATCTTGCCCAGACTAAGTGTTCGCTGTCTCAGCCAGGCACCAGGAAGTTAGAGCCAACATGATTTGAGTCTGCTGAGACACAGAGGAGAGGGTCATCAGCACAACGACAGCACAGCAACCTAAGAAATGTAGCAGTCCTTCCTAGCAGCCTTCCCAATGTGTGGAGCAAGAGGAACCACACATGAGGGAGCCTTAGTATCACCCTCTGAGATCTCCCCAAGAGGAAGAAACAGAGCCATCAAAACAACTCCACCAATGCTGGCTGCGGTCTGTGGGGGAGGGAAGACCCCTTCGTGGTCAATGGCATCCAGGGAGCAGACAGCTCCACAGGGATCAACATGAAACTAGGGAAATACAACCTAGATGGAGCCACTATAAGGTGGGTGCAGAACTGGTTGGAAAACCGTTCCCGGAGAGTAATTATCAGCGGTTCAGTCAAGCTGGAAGGGCATATCGAGTGGGGTCCTGCAGGGATAAGTTCTGGGTCTGGTTCTGTTCAATATTTTCATCAATGATTTAAATAATGGCAGAGAGAGAGTACACTCTATGCGGATGATACCAAGCTGGGAGGGGTTGCAAGTGCTTTGGAGGATAGGATTAAAATTCAAAATGATCTGGACAAACTGGAGAAATGGTCTGAAGTAAACAGGATGAAATTCAGTAAGGACAAATGCAAAGTACTCCACTTAGGAAGGAACAATCAGTTGCACACATATAAAATGGGAAATGACTGCCTAGGAAGGAGTACTGCGGAAAGGGATCTGGGGGTCATAGCGGATCACAAGCTAAATATGAGTCAACGATGTAACCCTGTTGCAAAAAAAGCAAACATCATTCTGGGATATATTAGCAGGAGTGTTGTAAGCAAAACACAAGAAGTAATTCTTCCGTTCTACTCCGTGCTGATACAACCTCAGCTGGAGTATTGTCTCTAGTTCTGGGTGCCAGGCTTCAGGAAAGTTGTGGACAAATTGGAGAAAGTCCAGAGAAGAGCAATAAAAACATTTAAAGGTCTAGAAAACATGACCTATGAGGACATAACAGTTTTCAAGTACCTAAAAGGTTGCTTCAAGGAGGAGGAAGAAAAATTGTTCATGTTAATCTTCTGAGGATAGGACAAGAAGCAAAGGGCTTAAATTGCAGCAAGGGAGGTTTAGGTTGGACATTAGGAAAAACTTCCCAACTATCAGGGTGGTTAAGCACTGGGAAAAATTGCCTAGGGAGGTTGTAAAATCTCACTCATTGGAGATGTTTAAAAGACAGTTAGACAAACCCACCAGGGATGGTCTAGATAATACTTAGTCCTGCCATGAGTGCAGGGGACTGGACTAGATGACCTCTCGAGGTCCCTTCCAGTTCTATGAACGCCTCACCTCTGTCCATTGTCAAGGAACCAATCAGGGAAATCTGTGTTTGCCTCTGAGTGTCTCTAGGCCAACAAACCAGACCAAGAGCCCACAAAGCAATCTGAACCCTCCACCACACTAGCATAGCAATTCTGGCAATTCTTCTCAATAATCCCCTCTCCCCATACTCTCGTAAAAAAAACCTAAGGACCAAATTGGTGTTTTACTAAACAACAGCCTTGCTCCCTGTTTATGGGAATATGGCTCCATGTCCTCTTCCACAGAGGCACAGATGATCCGTGCTATTAATGACCCCAGTAGATCCCCACTTGTTTTTGCTGCATGCAACAAAGACGGGTCCATCTCACAGGTCATAGGCTGCCGCTCTGCCAGAGCCTCAGGGAGGAAAACTGGCTGGAATTTAACCAAACACTGCGCTTGTCTCCTGATGCAGCTGTGCTTCCACAGATCTGTCCATTCTGAGCGTTTCCTTGCACCAGAGAGCAGTTGCTGCTGTTGACCCCGGATCCAAGAGGAGGTGGCTCAGATTTACCTGCATGTCAACCACTGACTGGGGCCTGGGGGATGGAGTGGGGTCAGAGAAGCTTTCTGAGCCTCCACCACAGCCAGAGCACAGGACTTGAGACTTCACAGTCCATCACAGTAGGACGACAACTCCCCTTCATCTGTCCCAGTCATCTGTATAACCAAGATGACCTGCGAGGCTGGTGCAAAGAAGGAATCTTTAGCAGCCATCAGTCAGCGGTCAAGGATGTCTGACCAGGCCATCCACAGAAGGAGCCACAGTATTAATCCTTGAGAGCTGCAGCAGTAGCAACCTAGCTCTATCTCTGTAGTATCTGAGCCTCGCACAACCCCCTTGTATCTTCACTTTTCAAATGTTCAGGGGGCTGGAGGTGTGGCGCGACAAAGGAAGATTGAGAGACGAATACGTACATGTTACATGCACTCACTCTGCTACAGCCTTGGCTAACAGAAGCAGGGCCGGCTCCAGGCACCAAGCACCCAAGCTGGTGCTTGGGGCGGCACCTGGAGGGGGGCGGCGGCGCGGCGCTCTGGCCGCCGGGGGAGGGGAGAGCCGAGCCCCAGCCGGGGCTCGCTGCCCT
>NW_020670607.1:0-1103 GCF_002925995.2 Terrapene triunguis | reverse complement strand
TTTACCCAGTGAATGTTCACTATCCTCTCCAGTTACATACCCCGTTCACCCCGTTCCCCCGCTTCCAACACACGTTTAAAAATAAAATCACTTGAAATTTGTTAATGAACACCGTTTTCTTTATTACTGTTTTCGCGGTAAAGTGTTGAACCTGGGACACAGACTGTGGTGGGGAGCGGGTGTAGTGTAGTGATGCAAAGAACGCTTCTAAACTCCAGGAATGACAGGCTCCGCACTGGTGGACTGGTTGTTTCAACGGAGCCTGCCACCCCTCCTGTTCGGGACTCTGTGTGTGGGGGCTATGTGACTTTGTGGCAGGGGGAGGACGGTTACAGATACCCTGCTGCGTGGCTCTGTGATCCAGGATAAGGACCGCTGCATAAGATCTCTAACCGCCCTCCCCCGCCACAAAGTCACATAGCTCCCCCCCCCACAGAACATGAAAACCACCTCCCAAACTGACCAGGGTAACTAGTGACTGCAATGTGTGTGTGCCCTGCTGCTGAACCTGCCCCCGCGTCTGTACCCTGGTAAAGGTGACTGTCCTGTCCAATTACCAACCCCCTTCCCCCCCTTCAAACAGACTCTCCTCTAAAAGAACATGATGGAAACAGTAATTAACAGAAACGTATTTTTTATTAGCAACTACACATGAAACTGGGGGATGAAACTGGGACTGGGGCTTGGGTGAGGCGGGAAGGAAAGGACTTATCAAATTTTGGGGAATGAGAGCCTTCTGGTACTTGAGCAGTCTGCAGGGGTGGAGTGAGAGTTTTCACGGACTCTGCCGCCCCTCCTTCTTGGGACTTTGGGTGAGGGGGGTATGGGACTTTGTGGCGGGGGAGGGCAGTTAGAGATAGACTGCAGCGGGGCTCTGTCCTCCTGCCTCCGGTCCTGCAGAACATCCACAAGGCGCCAGAGCGTGTCCATTTGCTCCCTCATTAGTCCAAGCAGCGTTTGAGTCACCTGCTGGTCTTCCTGCCGCCACCTCTCCTCCCGTTCAATGTGTGATCGGTGGATTTGGGACAAGTTCTCCCTCCACTGGGTCTGCTGGGCTGCCTGGGCTCGGGAGCAGCCCATAAGTTCCGAGAACATGTCCTCCC
>NW_020670606.1:0-3078 GCF_002925995.2 Terrapene triunguis | reverse complement strand
GACGCCGGGGGTGCAGGGCCCTGAGTCCCCCCATACTCCGTGACAACTGGTGGCAGCGGTGGGATCTACTGCACCCCGTGGACGGCGCTTCCTGCAGTAAGTGACTGGGGAGAAGTAAAACGAAGGGGGATTGACGGGGACCAGGCGTGCTGAGGAGTCAGAGAGAGACGGTTATCACCCCTGGGAGTGTGTGACCAGCGAGAAGGACTTTTGCAGTAACAGGGTCCCCCGGGGGATCGCAGCGAGTGGTCCCAGGGGCGGAGGAGTCTGCAGCTCGACCCTGGCAGAGAGGTGGTGACCTCGAGAAGGGCTGGCACACTAGGGGTCTCCCTGGAAACTGTGGGGAGCGGTGAGCACACAGGCCTGTGACTGGCCAGCAGGAAGATGTATGCCAAGCGGCTTAAGAGTGACCTGGTGGAGCTGTGCAAGCAGAGGGGGGTGCGCATTGGGAAGCTCACCAAAGAACAGCTCATTGCCCAGCTGGAGAAGCAAGATCGCGCGAATGAACTGATCCCTGTCTCTGAGGGAAGCAGCCTGGCAGATGCAGCGCAGGCACCAGTGTCTGTCCCAGCTGGGAGTGGTCAGCCGGCTGCTGAGGGCTTTCCGAGACCCCCCCTTCCTATGCCTAGGGGAAGGGTGGGGAGGAGCCCAGCAAATACCGAGGGCGCCGTGACCCCCCCGGCCAGCAGGGGATCCTCCCGGCCACGCTCGCCGGCCAGCAGGGGATCCTCCCGGCCACGCTCGCCGGCCAGCAGGGGATCCTCCCGGCCGCGCGCGGCATCCGTGGAGCGGAATGAGCTGGAATGGCAGATAGAGCTAAAACTGAGAGAGCTGAAGGATCGTGAACAACAGAGGCAGCATGAAGAGAGACAGAGGCGTCATGAACGGGAGGAGAATGAGAGACAGAGGCGTCATGAACGGGAGGAGAATGAGAGACAGCGTCAGCAGGAACTGGAGCTGGCGAGGCTGAAGGACCGCGCGACCCCGGCTGCGGTGAGTGAGGGGGGACCCAGGACTGCACGGAGCTTTGATAAGTGCATCCTGGCCCCACGTAAGGAGGGGGAGGACATGGATGACTTCCTGGATGCATTTGAGACGGCCTGCGAGCTGCACCAGGTTGATCCTGCGGACAGACTCCGGGTTCTCACCCCCTTACTGGACCCCAAATCCGTGGCATTGTACCGCCAACTGGACGAGGCGGAGAAAGGGGACTACGAACTATTCAAAAAGGCCCTGCTACGTGAGTTTGGGCTGACTCCTGAGATGTACCGGGAAAGGTTCCGGAGTCAGGATAAAACCCCTGAGATCTCATATCTGCAACTAGCCGTCCGCATGGAGGGATACGCCAGCAAGTGGGCTGATGGGGCCCCGACGAAGGAGGACCTGGTTAAACTGCTGGTATTGGAGCAACTGTATGAGCGGTGCCCATCCGACCTGAGGCTGTGGTTGGTGGACAAAAAACCAGAGAACCCGCGACATGCAGGCCGGCTGGCCGATGAGTTCGTGAAGAGCCGGGCAGGGGCTGGCAGGGAGGAGTCCCAAAGGAGCAGGCCCGCTGCGATGCAGAGAGAGAGTCACCCGGATACTTCCCAAAAGGGGAATGTGGGGAATCCCCTCCCATGGGGAATGCCCAGGGTCAGGGACAACCGACCGGCTCGAGGGGACACATGGGACATGGTCTGCTATCACTGTGACCAGAGAGGGCACCTACGGGCCCAGTGCCCCAGACTCAGGGACAGACTGAGCAGACCAGACCCACCGAGGGTTGACTGGGTAGAGACCCAGCCGGGCGAGAGGCGGCACTCCCAGGGAAGGGGGGCTGGCAGAACACCACCTGCTAAGGAGGAAGGAGAGCTCCAGGCCAGCTCCTCTGGGGGGCTGAATGCTCCAGACTCAGGGTTTTTGGTTTATACGGTGGGCGCGGGGCGGTCCCTACGGAGAGAGTACCTTGTTCCCCTGGAGGTGGATGGGAGGAAGGTCGATGGATACTGGGATACGGGCGCAGAGGTGACACTGGTCCGGCCCGAGGTGGTGGCCTCGGATCGGATGGTGCCCAACACCTTCCTGACTCTGACGGGGGTGGGTGGGACCCCATTCAAGGTACCTGTGGCGAGGGTACGCCTGAAGTGGGGGCCCAAGGAGGGCCCCAAGAACGTGGGGGTACACCCGTATTTGCCCACTGAGGTGTTGATGGGGGGGGACCTGGAGGACTGGCCAAGCAACCCCCAGAATGCACTGGTTGTGACCCGCAGTCAGAGCCGGCGAGGAGCACTGCGCCCTGACCTTGGGGAGGGTGCCTTGCCCGAGGCGCAGGACCCTAACCTGGTGGGGAGGGAACACCCAGGGACACGGCTCAGGGAGGCTGCGGCTTCGGACCCAGCCGGCGAGAGAGAGCAGGTGGCCATCCCTGTCCCAGCTGCTGAGTTCCAGGCCGAGGTGCAGAAAGATCCCTCCTTGCGGAAGATAAGGGACCTGGCCGACCTCGGTGTGGTACAGACCATGGGGAGAGGTGGCCGGAAAAGGTTCCTGTGGGAGAAGGGGTTCCTGTACCGAGAATGGGCTCCCCCAGGGAAGATGGAGTCAGGGGGGATCCGGAAACAGCTGGTGGTACCCCAGAAGTATCGCCGCCAGCTGCTGTACCGGGCCCATGACGTTGCCCTCTCAGGGCACCAGGGAACCTGGCGTACCCAGCAGAGGCTGCTACGGAGCTTTTACTGGCCTGGGGTCTTTGTTACTGTCCGGCAGTACTGCCGATCCTGTGACCCCTGTCAGAGGGGGAGGAAGGCCCGGGACAAGGGAAAAACGGCTGTAGGACCCTTACCCAGCATAGAGGAGCCTTTCCAGAGGGTGGCCAAGGTTAAAAGGGGGGCTCTGAACCAAGAGAGCCCGAAGCACAGACCTCCAGACTGGAGTGCTGGGAAAAGACCCCAGCCCAGTTGGAACCCCAGGGGTATTGGGGTAGAAAAAGGGCACGGGCCGCATAAACCTTCCCACATGCGAACTGCGAATGCCCTCGAGCACCCCGACCTAAGGGGGGGACGTAAAACTGGAGGGGGCTGGTGTAATTCTCACCAAGGA
>NW_020670605.1:0-3900 GCF_002925995.2 Terrapene triunguis | reverse complement strand
TTTCCGATAGTGCCATTCCAGAGATCTGACTCCTGCCCGACTCTAGCGTTAAAATCTGAGAATGATCTTGTCCTCCTTGGGAATGTTGGTCAAGACTCTGCCAAGATCTGTATAGAATTGTTCCTTGATAGAATCAAGTGTAGGGGCATACACACTGATAACAGCAGCATCACCTCCCTGGTGATCTAGTGCTTAGGATTCGGCGCTTTCAACGCCATGGCCCAGGTTTGATTCCTGGTCAGGGAACAGAGCTCTTCAATTTTAAGGCAACTATCATATGGTCACTCACCAGCATCGGTTTGTGGCATGCCGTACACAGTTTGACACCCTGGGACAGAGGCATACCCCAATGGCCAGAGCGGGCTAGCCCTGCAACGTGAGGAACACGACTAACTACACTACACTACTTAACTATGTTAACTTAATTCTAATAGTAACTATTTACAATTTATTTTACAGAGAAGTCCACTGAGAAGCAACACTTGTGAAACGCAATGAGACAAGCAACGTTTCAGCAACCATCACAGGCAGTAAGAAGGAACTGAGGGGGCGGTGGGGTGGCAGGACCCTATATACCATGCCATGAGGGTGCAACTCCAGGGGGCCCCAGAGTTGACCCAACAGTTACCACTGAGGGAAAAACTTTCCAACAGCGGTGCGCACAATGTGCACATACTTACATTGGAATGGACACGAGCAAGCACTTGAAGAACCATTTTTTTCCTGCAGATATAACTAATTACACTGCACTCTCCAAGGTCAAGAGAAAAGACGGTTACTTACCTTCTGTAACTGTTGTTCTTCGAGATGTGTTGTTCACGTCCATTCCACATTAGGTGTGCGCGCGCCGCGTGCACGAATCGTCGGAAACTTTTTCCCTCAGCGGCTCCCGTCGGGCCCGCAGGGTCTCCCTTCCCGCCAGAGCGGCGCCCCGCCCTTGCGTATATATACCCCTGCCGGCCCGACCCTCCCTCAGTTCCTTCTTGCCGGTGACTCCGACAGAGGGGAAGGAGGGTGGGAAGTGGAATGGACGTGAACAACACATCTCGAAGAACAACAGTTACAGAAGGTAAGTAACCGTCTTTTCTTCTTCGAGTGCTTGTTCACGTCCATTCCACATTAGGTGACTCGCAAGCTTACCATTGGAGGAGGGTAGGAGTCGAGGAATAACTGATTGCAGCACCACCCTGCCGACCACTGCATCATCTCTGGTCTGATGGTGGACCGCGTAGTGGGCTGTGAAGGTATGCACTGACGACCAGGTGGCTGCCTTGCAGATCTCCTGGAGCGGGACCTGTGCCAAGAAGGCCGTCGAGGACGCCTGGGCTCTAGTGGAGTGAGCCCTGATCTGAGGAGCAGGCATGTTGGCGAGCTCGTAACACGTACGTATGCAATGCACGATCCACGCCGACAGGCGTTGCGTAGAAATAGGCTGGCCCTTCATGCGTTCCGCAACGGCCACGAACAGCTGAGACGATTTACGGAAAGGCCAGGTACGGTCCAGGTAAAAAGCCAATGCCCGCCTAACCCTGAAGAGGGACGGGGGTGGTGGGTGGGAGGGAGGGGGCGAGGAGAACTGGAGGGCGTAACCTGACTCCACCGTGCGCAGGACCCAACGGTCTGATGTTATATGAGACCAGGCACGGAAAAAATGGGACAGGTGGTCCCTGAAACCCAGGGGTGGATCCGGAGAAGAGATGGGTACGCTGTCCTCGATCGCAGCTTCAAAATCCTTGTTTATTTCCCGGCTGCGGCTTGTTTTGGCCCTGGTTTTGGCCTTGGTTAGGCGTATTGTTGCGCCTACGCCTATTGTCCCTGCCCCGTCTACGGTATGGTTCCTGCCGAGGGCGAGGATGGTACTGCCTCTGTGGAGGTTGGGGCCTGAACGGCTTCCTCTGTGTCACAGGGGTGTGCATCCCTAAGGACTTAAGGGTAGCCCGAGAGTCCTTGAGGCTGTGCAGCCTGGCGTCAGTCTGCTCTGAAAATAAGCCCGAACCCTCGAACGGCAGGTCCTGGAGGGTATTTTGTACTTCCGGAGGAAGGCCAGAAGATTGCAGCCATGCAGAGCGTCTCATCACCACACCTGACGCGATTGTTCTAGCGGCTGCGTCGGCAGAGTCAAGTGAGGCCTGTAACGAGGTTTTGGCCACCGCCTTCCCCTCGTCCACTATGGCCGCAAACTCAGGTTGCGAGCCCTGAGGCAAGGCATCCTTGAACTTGGACACAGATGCCCATGAGTTAAAGTTGTGCCTATTTAGGATCGCTTGCTGGTTTGCTATCCACAACTGGAGGCCTCCGGACGAATAGACCTTCCTGCCAAATAGGTCTAGTCGTTTTGCTTCCTTGGCCTTGGGTGCTGGGGCCTGCTGGCCATGCCTTTCCCGTTCGTTAACCGCCGAGACAACCAACGAACATGGGGTCGGATGGGAGAAGAGAAAGTCAAACCCCTTGGACGGGGCAAAGTACTTCCTTTCTACGCCTTTTGCGGTTGGCGCAGAGGAGGCTGGCGTTTGCCATACGGTCTTATAGTTTGCCTGGACCGTTTTTATGAGTGGGAGCGTGATCCTGGAGGGACCCTCTAGGCTCAGAATGTCCACCATCGGGTCCTCCTGCTCAACCGTCTCCTCTGCTTGTAGACCCAAATTGAGGGCCACCCGGCGGAGCAGGTCCTGGTGCGCCCGGTGGTCAATAGGGGGAGGGCCGGATACTGTCGTGCCCGCCACGGCTTCGTCCGGCGAGGAGGAGGAGGTCATGGCCTTTTGAGCGTCCTCGTCCTCCTGTAGCTCCTCCTCAGCGGGGCGGTCCTCCGGGGTGCGCCCCCTGCCCCGAGTCAGGGACGGTGCCGAGCTTGGTGCCGAGTCCGCCCTCTCTGCGTCCGGTGGTCTGGAGGCCGTGGCCTCCGCACGGGAGGTAGGGCGGCACCGTGGGGAGCGGGACCGGTCTCCTGAGGGGCCCGATCTCGAGGTTCTGGACGGAGGGCCTTGCTGATGATAGGCCCACGGCGTCCAGAACGGCCACTGTCCAGGATGGCTCCAATGCGGCTGCCAAGAGGCCTCGTGCTCTCTAGCGGCATGCCCTCTGCGGCCATATCTGGAAAGACCCGAGCCCTCTTCCGATGCTAGGGACAGTGACCTAGAGGGCCACGGTGGTGCCGTGGGGCGGTGCCGGTCCGGTGTCGGGGAGCGGTGCCGTCGGGACCGGGACCGTGAGTAGCGGCGTGCCGATCTGGACCTGGAACGGTACCGTTGACCGCGGGACCGGGAGCGGCTGCGGGAGGATGGCCTTGGGAGCCTCGCCATCGAAGCGTCCCGGCGCCTGCTCGAGCCGGGCTGCTGGGGCGGTGCCACGCTCGCATCGGGCCCTGACTGTTTTGTGGCCCGTTGTGCGGCGGGAAGCCGGGAGTCCACCGAGGCGGAGCTCGACCGGGACCGGCGCCGTGAACGGTGCCGAGATGGCGACCGCGACGGGCGCATCATCGCCGGTTTGCCCTTGGATGGCAGCCGCGGCGGAATGTCTGTAGCGCGGAGTGTGCTTTCGGAGGACAATTCAATGAGGTCCTTTGCTGCCTCAAATGTGTCCGGGGTGGAGGGCTGTTCCAACAGTTCCTCCAGCCCATCCTCCTCACTCGACGCGCTTGTCCCGGGGCTCGACGGGCCCTTCGGCGCCGGAGCCACTGGTGCCGGGACCTGTATCGGGGCCGTCACGGCCTTGGCCGCACTTGTGGTCTTCGCCGGTGCCACCTTCTTGTGTGGGGAGCGCCCCCGGGCCTTAGGCTGGCCCTTCGACTTGGCCGGCGAAGAAGATCGATGCCGGGCGTGTTCCCGTCTTGGCGGTACCGTGGGCTTAGTCTGCGCCGCCGGTGTCGGGTCGCGGACCGATGCCGGGGCACTCCGCACCGAA
>NW_020670604.1:0-1005 GCF_002925995.2 Terrapene triunguis | reverse complement strand
TTTCCATTGAGTTTTTGCATCTTACTAACTCCACCCATTTAACTGGACACCAGATAAAGTTTTGTTTGCTTGCTTGTGTGGGCAGGGCCGGCTCTGGCTTTTTTGCCGCCCCAGGCAAAAAAGCCTCCGGCTGCCCCCCCCCATGGGGGGGGGGGGGGCCGGCGCGCCCGGGGGGGGGGGGCGGCGAGCCCGGCTGTGGCCCTGCTCTCCCCGGCGGCCGGAGCGCCGCGCCGCCCCCTTCCAGGTGCCGCCCCAAGCATCAGCTTGGTTGCCTGGTGCCTGGAGCCGGCCCTGTGTGTGGGGGACTTTTTGAAGCAAGAGGGAATGTATGGGGGGGTTGTTTGTTTTTTAATATAGTTACACAAGGCTCTGACTGGGAAAAATGTTTAACAAAGTTTTAAAATAGGGACTATTTTCTGGATAGAAATGCAAAACTCCCTTCAAATTTTGTACTGGCATTTTAAAATTTTGCCCAATTTATGAACTAAAAATAGGAATTTTTAGCCGATAGCCACACAGTATAATTACCGCATATTACCATGCAAGTCCGTTTTTAAAATATGAGTTATAACTGTTTATAACTAAGGCTTTGATCACACAATGAGCAACTTGTGGGCAGACGCTTGTACCTGTACAGAGTCCTATTGAACACAAAGGATCTTCGCACAGGAGCAGCACTTTCCCCAACCCCAGAATTCAGGGATTACGTAAATGGTTCAGCTAGAACCCTGAAAAAATGAAAAGTTACATGATGTCTAAGATTCTGTTTCAACTTCAATCACCTACCAAGGTCCACAAATGCATCCTGGGGTTGAAAATGTTTACACATCCCTATAAGTTTAAGAGCATCAGGAACTTTGAGTGCGTACTAGAGGTACACTTGCCAAGGGGAGGAGGCAGAAGCAGGAAAGTGGGGCATTTGCTTTAGATATTTCACTCCTATCAATGAAAGAGGACTTAAATATAGCAGGTATTTCTAAAACATGGTGAAATGCGGGGAAAAAC
>NW_020670603.1:0-1012 GCF_002925995.2 Terrapene triunguis | reverse complement strand
GGCTGCTGTGCTCCTCCCCTGACTCTTCGTCTCTGTTTAAGAGCCGAACTGCCCGAGTGCTACCGGCTTCGGGCAGCCCCCTTACCTCCGGACACTGAGCCGCCGGCCGAGCACTTCTCCTCCGGGGTTCCGGGGGCGCAGGGTCCAAAGGCATGGGGGCTGCCCGAAGCTGGTAGCACTCGGGCAGCTCGGCTCTTACAGAGCCCAGGAGTCAGGGAGCACAGCAGCCCCCGGCGCCCGCTCTAAGGTAAGCCAGGGAGTATTTTTCCCGGACATGTTCGGCTTTTTGGAAATTCCCCCCGGACGGGGGTTTGATTACCAAAAAGCCGGACATGTCCGGGAAAAAATATGGTAACCCTATTTTTACTCACACTTAAGCTTTTAAAAACACTGCTTTGCTTCTCATATCCTGCTACTGCCTTTTTGATGGATTCAGTCTTGTCTGCTTCACAAACAGCACGGTCCTTCTTTTGAATAAATCCAAATGTGTTTGTCCAAGAAGGCTGAAAAGAACGGACATCTAACTTTGCTGTCTTAGGAGCTGCCATTTTGTCAAATGTTCCCCTCAACTCTCAGTGGGAAAAAAAATGGTGACAGAGGGCATGCACAAGGTCAAATGCAGATGTGGTCTGATATAAGCAGCAAACCAGGACTTTAAAATATCCCAGTGGCCTGGAACAATTTTTAAGATGGGGGTGCTGAGCTGCGCCCCCTCTTGCCCATCTGCATCCCTCACTGCCCCAGGCTGGGGCCAGTGGGCCACAGCTCGGGGCAGCTGCAGAGCACTGGGCCCAGGCCAGGAGCAGAGCGCCAGGCCCAGGTTAGGAGCAAAGCCCCGGGCTGGATGTCAGTACCCCAGGCCGGCAGCGGGCTGAGCAGGGTTGGAGGCCCGGACCCCCGGCTAGCAGGGAGCCGGCGGCTGGAACCCCAGACTGGCAGCGAGGTGAGCAGGGCCGGCGGCTGGAATCCCAGGCCAGCAGCTGAGCGGGGCCGGTGGCAGGGACCCCGGCTG
>NW_020670602.1:0-1115 GCF_002925995.2 Terrapene triunguis | reverse complement strand
TTTCAGGTATCTAAAAGGGTGTCATAAGGAGGAGGGAGAAAACTTGTTCACCTTAGCCTCTAAGGATAGAACAAGAAGCAATGGGCTTAAACTGCAGCAAGGGAGGTTTAGGTTGGACATTAGGAAAAAGTTCCTAACTGTCAGGGTGGTTAAACACTGGAATAAATTGCCTAGGGAGGTTGTGGAATCTCCATCTCTGGAGATATTTAAGAGTAGGTTAGATAAATGTCTATCAGGGATGGTCTAGACAGTATTTGGTCCTGCCATGAGGGCAGGAGACTGGACTCGATGACCTCTCGAGGTCCCTTCCAGTCCTAGAATCTATGAATCTATCCAATGTGATCCCGGGTCACCTCAACATTTCCTCCCAATAGCTTGATTTAAATCAGCCTGGGAGATTTTTTTGGACAATCTTTCTGAATCATAGATCATTACCAATGGCTACAAGAGATCTCTCTTGTCTAGCTAGCTCAGTCAGTGATCACATCAGCGCTTGGAATATGTTGCTCCAACCCACCAGCTTCATGAAGATTTCATTTCCTCCTGCTATATTTACCCTATGGCCTGTGGAGATCAGCTTGATTTTGTGCTATGGAGGTTTCCTTTGCTTTGAGGCTGCGCTTTGCATATGAGCCTGGTAGATTATAATTAATCGGGCTGTTTTATTTGTCTGATAGATGGACTGACAAGTAAATAACATTGCTAGACTCCCATAATACCCACGGTAACAAACTATATAGACAGGCTGAAATGTTGATACTAATTGGCAATCTGTTAAAGGCTCTGGCTGTTAGAACATTCTGTGCTTTGCCACCTGACTTGACATTGAGAAATGAATTTCGTTATTAAAAGAATGAATTTTGATGAGTGATCAGTTTATCGAGGCCTCACCTCAGGGCTAGATTAGGGCCCAGATTTGGGGCGAGGGGGGATTTGGCCCTGCTGCTTCCCCCCACCATCGTGACGGAGGGGCAGCCAGGCCACATTTGAGTGAGTGACATTGCAATGTGGTGCATAGGGGTCCTATTAGATTAGAAGATAGAGGCCCAGAGGGGTATGTTTGCCTAAGGCCCAGTGAAATGGGTTGATCTGGCCCTACCTGCCCTGTCCAATGA
>NW_020670601.1:0-1538 GCF_002925995.2 Terrapene triunguis | reverse complement strand
TAGGGTGACCAGATGTCCCAATTTTATAGGGACAGTCCAGATTTTTGAGTCTTTTTCTTATATAGGATCCTATTACCGCCATCCCGATTTTTCACACTTGCTGTCTGGTCACCCTAGGATGTGCACATGTGTGGGTCCCAGCTGCTCCCTGCCCCCCTCATTGAAGCAGGTTACTTCCCTGGGAACTGCAGGGCACCAGTGGACATGGGGCTGGCTGGAGGCAGGGCAGGGGCTGACTGGAGGTAGGGTCTGGTTGCAGGCAGGGCAAGGGGTGTGGGGCTGGCTGAAGATGGGTGTGTGGGACGGGCTGGCTGGCTTCAGGCAGGGCCGCAGGGGGATGCAGCAGGGGTTGGCAGGGCTGGAGACAGATGAGTGTGGGACTGGCTGGCTTCAGGCAGGGGGGTGCGGCAGGGGTTGGCTGGAAACAGGGCAGGGGGTGCAGGGGGGGCGGGCGGCGGGGAGGGGGGGCAGCAGGGGCTGGCTGGAAACAGGGGCTGGCTGTGGGCAGGGCAGGGTGTGCGGGGCTGGTGCGGGCAGAGGGTGCAGCAGAGGCAGCTGGAGCCCCGGCCCTTTAAATAGCCCCCGAGCCCGCCGCTATCCCAGGGCTCTGTGGGCTATATAAAGGGCCCAGGGCTCCCCTGCTTCTACCACCCTGGCCCTTTAAATAGCCAAGGGAGCCCTGGGGAAATGGCAGGGTTCTGGCGGCTATTTAAAGGGCCGGGGCGGTAGAGGCAGCAGGAGCCCTGGACTTTTTAAATAGCCCCCAGAGCCCTGCAGTCCTACCCCAGGGCTCCAGCAGTGGGGCTCTGGTGGCAATTTAAAGGGCCTGGGGCTCCAGCCCCTGCTGGGAGCCCCAGGCCCTTTAAATTGCCCCCTGAGGAAGCCAGGCCACCCCAGTACGGCGCACCGGCTCTTGCCAGTACACCAATCCGGGGCTTGGGCGCGGGGCCCTCTTAGGCGTGGGGCCTAAAGCCGGCCCTGCTCCACAGAATTTACAAAGGCCCCTCGGGGGTATGACAAGAAGCTCAGACTGCGACGGATAGAGCCGTAAAGACTTTTTATTAAAATCAGTGAAATAGTAATTCAATGGTAAAATAATCAGAGTTACAATTGCATTACTGCTATTCAAAAGCTATCTGTGGTATTATAGTATTATATACTACAAAGCTTTGGTTAATATACTCACACCCTTCCTCGGTAACCTGGTGGTGAGAGACACAGGGCCGGCCTCGCCTCTGGCGGTTCTGGTTCCTCAAATCTTGAGGGAGAGGTGCAGTACTTGGAAGAAGCTAATACTAAGCGCGATCGAAGCTAACTTAGAGTTTACTTAACTAACTTAAACTTAAAACCTAATAAACAAAGCTAAGAACAAAAGCTTAGGGAAACCAAGCTTAGCCTAGTCCGTTCGGAACTTAAAGTTTGAAAAGAAAAACGAGTACAGCCTACTAATTGTTAGTAGTCATCGTAGATAGATGGATCCCCCCCAGCCCAGTGGGTCACCTCTTTTATAGGGCACAGGTACCGGAAATCCTTCCCCC
>NW_020670600.1:0-3700 GCF_002925995.2 Terrapene triunguis | reverse complement strand
AACTGGTTGAAAGACCATACTCAGAGAGCATAGGCATGCGCAGCACATTTCATTAGGGTGTGCACCCAGGGAATTTTTTTTTTAAAGGCGAACAGGGGTGCAGGAGGGAGTGCAGGGTGTGGGAGAGGGTGCAGTGTGCAGGAAGGGGCTCAGGGCAAGGGATTGGGGCAAAGGAGGGGTGCGGGGTATATGAGGGGGCTCAGGAAGGGGGTTGGGCTGCAGGAGGGGTGCGGAGTGCAAGGGGGGCTCAGGGCAGGGGGTTGGGGTGCAGGGTGCATCAGGGGGCTCAGGGCAGGGGGTTGGGGTGCGAGGTGCAGGCAGGGGGCTTAGGGCAGGGGGTTGGGGTACAGGAGAGGTGCAGGGTGTGACAGAGGGCTCAGGGCAGGGAGTTGGAGTGCATGGCGGTGCAGGGTGCAGCAGGTGGCTAAGGGCAGGAGATTGGGGTGCAGGAGGGGTGCGAGGTGCAGGCAGGGGGCTTAGGGCAGGGAGTTGGGGTGCATGGGGGTGAAGGGTGCAGCGGGGCCTCAGGGCAGGGGGTTGGGGTGCAAGGTGCAGGCAGGGGGCGTAGGGCAGGGAGGTGGGGTGCAGAAGAGGTGCAGGGTGCAGGCAGGGGACTCAGGGCATGGGGTTGGGGTGCAGGAGCGGTGCGGGGTGCAGCAGGGGGCTCAGGACAGGGAGTTGGGGTGCAGGAGGGGTGCAGGCAGGGGGCTCAGGGCAGGGGGTTGGGGTGCAGGCAGGGGGCTCAGGGCAGGGGATTGGGGTGGAGGGTGTAGGAGGGGTTCGGGCTCTGGCCTGGTGCCGCTTACCTGCAGCGGCATGCTCCCTGCCTGCCTGCCCTGGCCCCTGGGGGGGGCCACAGGGTTCCACGCACTGCCCTTGCCATGCCTCCAGATATCTCCCCCGAAGCTCCCATTGGCCGCAGTTCCCCATTCCCGGCCAATGGGAGCTGTGGGGGGCGGTGCCTGGAGCAACACATGGAGCCCTCTGCCACCCCACCCCCGGGGTCCCAGGGACATGGTGCCATGCTGGCTCCTTCTGAGAGCGGCGCGGGGCCTGCAGCACCACAGGGGGCAAATCCCACGGGCCGGATCCAAAGCCCTGAGGGGCCAGATTTGGCCCACGGGCATTAGGGTGTGCCTGGGCACACCTCGTGCGCATGCCTATGTCAGAGAGTAGTTATCGTTGGTTCACTGTGAAATCACTGGGAGGGTATATTTAGTGGAGTCTTGCAGGGGTCAGTCCTGGGTCCTGTAGTATTCAATATTTTCATTAATGACTTGAATAATGGAGCAGAGAGTATGCTTATAAAATTTGTGGATGACACTAAGCTGGGAGAGGTTGCACACACTTTGGAGGACAAGACTAGAATTCCAAACAACCTTGAAAAATAGGAGAATTGGTCTGACATCAGCAAGATGAAATTTAATGAAGAAAGTGCAAAGTACTTCACTTAGGAAGGAAAAAATAAAATGCAGTTACAAAATAGGAAATAACTGACTAGGTGGTAGTACTGCTGAAAAGGATCTGGGGGTGACAGTGGATCACAAATTGAATATGAGTCAACAATGGGATGCGGTTGTAAAAATAGGCTAATATCATTCTGGGGTGTATTAATATAAGTGTTGTATGTAAGACACAGGAGATAACTGTCCCTCCCTACTTAGCACTGGTAAGGTGTCATCTGGCATACTGGGTCCAATTCTGGGTGTTACACTTTAGGAAAGTTGTGGACAAATTTGGAGAGAATCCAGATAGGAAAAAAATAAAAGAAAACCTCACCAATGAGGAAAGGTTAAAAAAACCTGGCATGTTTAGTCTTGACGAAAGAAGACTCGGGGGGACCTGATAATAGTCTTAAAATATGTTAAGTGTTGTTATAGAGAGGCTGGTGATCAATTGTTCTCCATGTCCACTGAAGATAGGGTATGAAGTAATGGGCTTAATCTACAGCAAGGGAGATTTAGGTTAGGTATTAGGGAAAACTTTCTAATTATAAGTGTAGCTAAACTCTGGAATAGGCTTCCAAAGGACGTTGTGGAATCCCCATCACTGGATGTTTTTAAGAAGGAGGTTGGACAAACACCTATTAGGGATGGTCTGTTTACTTGCTCCTGCCTCAGTGCAGGAGGCTCAACTTTATGACCTCTTGAGGTCCCTTCCAACCCTTTCTGTGATTCTGATTTTTAAGCCTACTGTCCCCTTAAAAATAAGTTTTGATCACTATTTGTCATAGGGCTGTCTTTTCTTTCCTTAAAATGTGGTTGGTTACCTTATTCACCACACTGGTTTTGTCTGACAAGTTGAATTTTGCTACAAGTCTGTGCTTGATCCTGTGAGGTATTGTGCACACTGTGAAATCAGTGGGAGTAAAGGGCTCTCAGAAACTTTCAGGATTGGGGTTCTGGTCAAAATTTGTTCTGAAGACCAGCTCAGCCTCAAAATATAGCCTTTGTCTGCTTTTGTTTATCCAAAAAAGTGATTGCTACTTAATTTTTGTTTAAACTAGGTAGCATGCTTCTGAACTAGCATGCTTAACAACTGTAAGAGTGAAGTCCTTTATAGATCAACAGAACACATACAGCGGAGGGGAGATAATCTTTAGGAGGGAAGAGTATGCTTATAAAAATTAATTTAATTCAGCACTTGGTCTCTGTAATGAGACTGCCATTTGTGATTGGGGTCAAGGTGGCTTAGGGAACTTGTGATGTGGTCATTTGTTCACTAGGAGCAGCGTTCAGATAATAAATTTGTAACTGTTTAAGAATGAGAAAATTTGTCTAAGTCACCAAGAAATTTTCATTCTGTTAGGGAGATGGGTCCATAAATTCAGTAGCACAGAAGTTGTTTGTCTTGGCATTAGAGCCAGATGCAAAGAGATCCCATATTGGTTTCCCAAAAGTCCGGACTATGCTGTCAAACACCCTCTGGTGGAGACACATCTCCTCCTGATCCATACTTTTGTGGCTAAGCTAAACTGTGTGGTATTCATTTCCCCTTTGATATGCAAGGATTGAACTGACATAATGTTTACCTTGGCCTTCCCTGAAGAAGGTTGTGACTTCCACTTGTTATGAGTTCAACTGTGGGCCCCCTTGTCTGTTTGTGTATTTCATGGCAGTAGTGTTGTCTGTGAACACAAGTATGTGTCTGGCGTTTAAGGTAAGGAGGAGTGCCTGAAGGGCTAGGCGAATTGCTCTCAGGTTCAGAATGATTTATAGTGTAGTGAGATTCCATCACTGACTTTGTATCATGTATCCAAGTGTGAGCTCCCCATCCCTCCAAACCGGAATCTGTCATTATGGTGTCTCTCTGTGACTGTGCCAATTGTTATAAATTGAGGACGCATCAGTTGGAAGTAACAGAGGAGGAGAAGGACCTCGGAGCATTGGTTGATCACAGGATGACTATGAGCCGCCAATGTGATATGGCCGTTAAAAAAGCTAATGAGGTCTTGGGATGCATCAGGCGTGGTATTTCCAGTAAAGATAAGGAGGCATTAGTACCGTTATACAAGGCACTGGTGAGACCTCATCTGGAATATTGTGTGTAGTTCTGGTCTCCCATGGTTTAAGAAGGATGAATTCAAACTGGAACAGGTACAGAGAAGGGCTACTAGGATGATCCGAGGAATGGAAAACCTGTCTTATGAAAATAGACTCAAAGTGCTTGGCTTGTTTAGCCTAACCAAAAGAAGGCTGAG
>NW_020670599.1:0-1605 GCF_002925995.2 Terrapene triunguis | reverse complement strand
CACTCCCCTCCCAGAGCCGGGGAGAGAACCCAGGAGTCCGGGCTCCCGGCCCCCCCGCTCTGACCTCTCTCTCTCTGCAGGGGAACAGTGTAAATATGACCCCTCGTTCCGGGGCCCGATTCGGCAGAGGTGAGTGACCCCCCCACAACCCCCCCTTCCTGCAGCCAGCCCAGCCCCCGGGGCCTCGCTGCCGGCTCTGCTCCCCCTCTCCGGGCTTCCCCCTTCCTGGGTCCCCGGCCCTCCCCTCTCTGCCCTCGGTCGGGAGCTCCCGGCCCCCCAGCCCCTCGGTCCCGGCTCGCTCATTCCCACCCCCATGTCTCATCCTTCTCCCCCCCCCCCCCGCCCAGGAGCTGCACCGACCTCATCTGCTGCGTCCTCTTCATGGTCTTCCTTGCCGGCTACATGGTGGTGGGAATCCTGGGTGAGTGACACCCCCCCCCCCCGGGCGACGGGGCCTGGCCGCAGGGCGGGGGGGTAGGGGGCTCTGCCCGGGCAGTCAGGGCTCCCCATTGCCCCAGGGCGGCGCTAGGGGCTGTACTGCAGGGGGCGGGGCGGGGGGCAGCAGGGGGCTCTGCCCGGGCAGTCAGGGCTCCCCATTGCCCCAGGGCGGCGCTAGGGGCTGTGCGGAGGGCGGGGCAGGCTCCAGAGGGTGGATGGTGCCCTGGGGGCCGGGGTAGGAGGAGTGGAGAGGGGGCTGGTGGGGTCCAGGCAGGGGGTCAGCGGAGTGGGGGGTCGGTGGAGCCGGGGCAGGGGCTCAGGGTGGGGCTGGGGGGGGCAGGAGAGGAGCTCCCTGGAGCCGGTCGCTCAGTTCCCCCCTTGCCCTCAGCCTGGCTCTACGGGGACCCACGGCAGGTGATTTACCCCCGGAACTCGACTGGTGCCTACTGCGGGATCGGGGGCAACGTGTGAGTACCCCCCTCCTCCCCCCACTGCCCCCTGACCCCATCCCCCAACCCCCCTCTGCCCCCACCTCACCCCTCTCCCTGCCCCCCAACCCCCTCTCTGACCCCTGCCTCGCCTCCCCTCCCTGCCCCCTGCTCCACCCCCCTGCCTCATCCCCCCACCTTGTCCCCCTCCTGCCCCCCCGACCACCCCACCTCATTTCCCTGCTCCTCTCTGCCCCCCCGCCTGCTCCCCGCCTCATCCCCCCTCCCTGGGCCGCGTCAAACCCAGGGCGTTGCGTACGGGGGGCGGCCACTGGCTCTCACCCCTTCTGTCATCTTCGATCGGTCCCTCCCGGGCCCCCGGCTCCAGCCTTCTGGTCCCTCTCGCCCTGTCTCCCCCCAGCCCTGTTGCCCCTCGCTCTGCCCGGTCTCCCTTGGCTCTCACCCCTTCTCTCCCCCCCGGCTCCTTGCCTCGTCCCCCCTCCCTCCTACTCCTCTTCCTCCCCCATCCCCCGTGTCTCTGACTCCCCCTCTCCCCCCAGGGGCAAACCCTATGTGCTGTATTTCGACTTGCTCCAGTGCGTCACCTCCCTCAACATCCTGGCAGCGGCGATGAACGGGCTGCAGTGTCCGACCACGCAGGTACGGCCCGGATGCCTGGGTCCTCTCCCGGGCGCGCTCAGGGGAGTGGGGGCTGGTGTGTCAGAGCAGGGGGGGGCTG
>NW_020670598.1:0-6612 GCF_002925995.2 Terrapene triunguis | reverse complement strand
TTTCGTGGGTTGTAGCCCACGAAAGCTTATGCTCTAATAAATTTGTTAGTCTCTAAGGTGCCACAAGTACTCCTGTTCTATTTACCAAAAGCTACACTCCATTTTAAGGAGCCAAGGGCCGCTTGGCAATTTTAGCCTGGGCCAACTCGAAGAGAGTAAGGCCCTTGGCTGAAGTAGGAAAAGAATAAACTGACCCACATGAGTCTATGAGGGAGGGGACACACTGAATACAGCAACACAGTATTATAAGGATTACTATGGCCCCAACAATACCCACCAAGAGTTTTTTAACCCACCCAAATCCAGGCAGCCAATTCCATAAGGCTCCCCACCAATCATAAGGTGGCTGGCCAGAGGAGTAGTTCTTAGCCATTTCCCTTAGATGTTTGGTACGTTGAAAAGTGTCAGAGTGGGTGTCATTTACAAAAACACAGCATTCTTCATTATGAGGGCGCAAGTTCCTCCCTGGGCTGCTAACATTATGTCTAAAGCCATTCGGTTTTGCAAAGCTAACTGGCGCAACTGGGACATTTCCCCGGCCTGATTCTCAAATAGGGTCGCAGTTTCATTGGTTAAAGATTCTAGTAGTCCCTGTAGACGGATGACACCACCCCTCAAGCTAATGAGACCAACCCACCGCTGCCACGACAAACCATCACGGATATTAATATCTCTGAAGGTTTCACGGATGTTACGAACGTGGGGAAAATGAGGGGGAGTGAGGGAGATGCGAGAAGGCGGTGTTAGCCACGCTAAATAACATGACCCTGCCCAATCAGGGGAGAGAAAGTAATAAGCTTTGGGCCCGCACACCCAGTATGTTCCACACAATGCGTTTCGGGTATTCCATTTCTCAAAGTAGGAGGTAACCCACCACCCGTTGGACCACTGTTCCCCTGGTAACGCAGAGGGGTCGTTGTGCGAACTGCAGAGGCACAATTTGGTAGTGGTGTTTTCAAAGGGCAGTGTAGTACTGCTTGAGCAGTTGTAGAAGGCAATCGTATATCCCTTAGCAATTAGTTGGACACCCTCGTGATCTGAGCAGGGCTTCTTAAAAGCTGACTCTGAAGGCTTGCCCACCCATGAAAAAGTTGGATCGGGGTGAGGGATCCACATATGGGATAAGTGGGATGCGCAAGGCTTGAAGCCAAGATTTTTACTAAAGGCGGTGCCATTAAAATACATGTTGCATTTACTTGTTCCCACAAAAGTTGACCCCTTTTCTTTAACAAAACACAGTGATCCTGTCTGGTTACCCTGAGATATCTGTTAATTGGCACTTCTGTTTTGTCCCATGTAAGATTGTGTTGGACTGGATCTTTTACTCTAGCTGGTGGCATTCAAGTCATATTAGCAGTGGTCAGGGGAATGGGTGTGAAGGGGAGTCCCTGTTTTGCATTTACTGGAAATTGAGTACATACCCAGCAATTACTTCTATTTCCTAAAATACGAGTTTTAACCTCGTGGGAATAACTAATAAAAGCATTATCTTTATAAGCAGAAAATAAACTAAAAAGGCATAATAAAAAACATACAGTTGTCAGAATAAAAGGTCCTCTCATTTTTTCCGAGTCAATTTAAGTCTGATGTCTGAAAGAGGTAAGCTGGTCTACTGGTTAGAGGCAGTGTCCTCAGTGGTGGCAAGAGCTGCTGGTTCGTCACTGTGGTCCACTACGGCTGGCTTGACGTGGGAGTGGTGGATCCAGGATTTGCGTTCTTCCAGGAACACTGCAGTCTGGGTTGTTAAAAGAACCTGGTGGGGTCCAGTAAACCTCGGCTGGAGGGTGTCGCCACGAACGAACTTTTTGGCCCAGACGAAGTCCCCTGGTTGGAACGGGTGGATCTGTTCTTCCAGCGGCACGGTCTGGGAAAACTGTGAGGCTTTCCAAAGGGTACGGAGGCGAGCCTGTAGGGAGAGAAACTGGCACGCGGTCATATGATCCCCTCCCAATAGTGAAACATCAGCACGTGGTAGCCCCGCCTTTGAAAGGGGGGTGTCCATAGAGCAGTTCAAAGGGGGATAATCCCAATACACGGGTTGGGCGAGTACGAAGGTGAAACAGGACCAAGGGAAGTACCTGAGGCAACTTTAACCCTGTTTCCTGACAGTATTTAGCCAATGTAAACTTAAGCTCCCTATTCATACGCTCAACTTTCCCGCTAGACTGGGGGTGGTAGGGTGTATGAAAGGAGTGTGAAATGCCCAGTCCTTGTTCTAAACGGCCAAGGACATGACCAGTAAAGTGAGGTCCGCGATCTGAGTCAAGTACGAGAGGGATGCCAAAACGGGGTACAATGTCTCTAAGGAGAATCTTTGCCACTGTGGCAGCAGTACAATTAGCAGTAGGAAAAGCTTCGACCCAGGAAGTCAGAGGGCAAATCAAAACAAGGAGGTACTTTTTTCCAAAAGCCTTTGGCATATTTGCAAAGTCAATTTGAAGATGTTGAAATGGAGCAGCAGGCGGAGGTCTTCCACCCTTAATTTTGTTAAGAGGCGGAGCAGGTTCATTACGCTGACATGTGCTGCATGCTTTCGCTATTGACAGGCAGTAGGGTTGAATGCCTGGAGCATACCAAAAGCGAGCCATGGTGTCCACAAGGGGGTGCGTGCCGTAGTGACCCCCCTTATTATGGTGCCAGCGAACTGCCACGGGGTATGTGGAGCGAGGGAGGCAGGCTCGGCCATCCGGCATAAGCCAGGTCCCTTTGACCAGAGAGGCTCCGAGGCTCTCCCACGACTGTAGTTCAGCAGCGGGTACTGGTACGGGGTGCCAACGTGGGCATGGCTAAGGGTAAGACGGCAGCCGTCTTGGCGGAGGCGTCAGCCAGGGCATTCCCACGGGTGACGGGGCTATCATCTTTAGTATGGGCCCGGCAGTGAACTACAGCCAGGACCGAGGGTTCTTGGAGGGCGTTCAAAAGCTTGTGGATGAGGGGGAGGTGCTGAATGGGTTTTCCGGCAGCTGTCTGGAAACCTCGAAACTTCCAGAGGTGGATGTGACAATGCACAACTTCAAAAGCATACTTGCTATCAGTAAAAATGGTAACGGTCTTACCAGCGGCCAACTGGCAAGCTCGGGCCAGGGCATAGAGTTCGGCGGCTTGGGCTCCCCAGTTGCCTGGCAGTGAGGCGGCCTCTTGAATGTCCCATTCAGAGGTGACTGCATAACCGGTGAAACGCTTGCCATCAACATAGAAGGAGCTTCCGTCCGAGAAGAGGATGCAATCAGGGTTGTCCAGTGGCACGTCAAACAGGCTGTCCCTTATCTGTAAGATGCTATAAACTACTTCCACACAGTCGTGCTGATCCTGGAGGACTGGCAGGTCAGGAAGCAAGGTAGCTGGATTAAGGGGCCCACACCTTTCAAAAATTAGGTTAGTGTCTTCTAAGAGTTCGGCCTCTAGCTGTTGCTGCCGATGGGCCGAAAAGACTTGGGTTGTGCCCCTACGCAGAAGGGCTGACAAGGCATGAGAGGTCCAAACCGTGGTAAAATGACCCAGGGTCAGGCTCTTTGCCTTTGTGATCAGCAGGGCAGCTGCTGCCAGAGTCCGGGTGCAGGATGGGGTTCCCTGAGCGACAGGGTCGATCTGCTGAGAGTAAAAAGCAAGCGGGAAATGGTGGGGCCCGCTCAGCTGGGTAAGGACGCCACTAGCAATTCCGCCCCTCTCGTGGACAAAAAGGTGAAAGGGTTTGCTGTAATTGGGGGGGCGGAGAGACATGGAGGAGGCCACACTGTCCTTGAGTAACTGAAAGGCTTGGATCGTGTCCGGGGACCACTGCAAAGGGTCAGGAGCAAGGTTAGCAGTGAGTCGGTGGAGCGGTTTGCTTAACTCCCCGCAGGACGGCAACCAGGGGCGACAGAAGCCAATTAATCCTAAGAAACCTTGAAGTTGTTTCTCGGTGTTTGGCAGAGGGCAGTTTTGGATAGTTTTTATGCGGACTGGGTTCATTTGTCTCCCCTCTGGGGTTAACAGGAAGCCCAGATATCGGACCTTCTGTGAGACCCACTGAATCTTGTTAGGGTCTACCTTGTGGCCTCTGGTGTGTAGGTATAATAAAAGTGCCTTACCATCGATGCGGAGGGCAGCTTCTTTGCGGTTACCTAATAGGATGTCATCTACGTATAGGACTAACGTGGATCCCTGCGGACTGGTGAAGCCTTCCAAGTCGTGGCAGAGGCATTGGCTGAAAATCGTGGGGCTGTCTCTGTAGCCTTGAGGAAGTCGTTGCCAGACATAACTTTGTCCCTCCCAGGTGAAACCAAAGAGATACTGAGAGTCTGGGTGCACAGGAATGCTGAAAAAGGCTGATTTTAAGTCAATAACAGTGAACCACTCAGCATCCCAGGGGATTTGGCTGATGATAGTAGCTGGATCAGGAACTACTTCATGAAGAGGGACCACATACTGATTAACAACCCGTAGATCCTGTACAAAGCGCCAACGAATAGGGTCTCCGTCCTTTTTAGGAGGCTTTTTGACAGGCAGTATAGGGGTGTTACAGGGAGTGCGCTGAGGGCGGACTAGCTTTTGTGCAATGAATCCCTCGATAATGGGGCGGATGCCCTCCCGGGCTTCCAGCGACAGGGGGTATTGAGGGACTGACGGGGGGGTTAAGGAGTGCTTTACTTGAATCCTTACTGGCTCTGCCGAAAGGAGCAGGCCAACATCAGTGTCAGAAATTCCCCAGAGGGTTAAAGGCAAGTCAGTGAGGTCAGGGGAGAGAGAGGGAGGGGTTTCCCAATTACCCTGAGTTGGGGCTGAATCTCCTAACACTGTCATCAATAATCCTACCCCTTCAGGAGTGCAGGTTAAAGTAGCCTCAAGCTTACAGAGTAAATCCCGGCCCATCAAAGGGATCGGACAAGCTGGGGAAAAAAAGAAAACAGTGAGAAAAACATTTATCAGCATAAATAACATTTAGAGGCAAAGTGAGTCCCAGAGACTGTGGGTTGCCCTCCACCCCAGTTGCAGTTTTAACCTCAGAGGATAGCCAGGGAGAGGGGACATGATTTAAAAGAGAGAAAGTAGCTCCAGTATCAATGAGGAAAGAGACAGGCAGTCCTTGGACTGAAAGGGTTAGACGAGGCTCTTTGCTGGGAGGGGAGAAAGTGAGGAAGGAGCCGGCTAAAGACATTAAGGAAATAAGACCATCACATTGTTTGCCTTCGCCCCCGGGGTACCGTCATTGAGGAGGCTGAGTTTGCTGCAGCTGCTGCTGTTGCCCGTAGTTGATCCAGGCCTGGGGAACGGGCTGAGCTGGTGGTGCAGGGGTGTATTCGTCCCTGGTGTAAGTATCTGCGGATGCGACCGGACCCTCTGGGCGTCCCCAGGGGCATTCACGTTTAAAGTGACCGGGCTGTCCGCACTGAAAACAATTTCCTGGTGGCTGGGGTTGCCAGGACCCTCTTCCCCGAGCACCCTGAAATCCCCTGCCACGGCCACGGCCTCTGCCTCGAACACCGCCGCGAAAAGCTAAAGCCATCAACTTATATTCTTCCTTTTTCTCTTTCTTTTTACTACTTTCCCTTTCTTTTTCCCATGCAAAATCAGCTACGTCCAACACTGAAGTGACTGACTCACCTCCCCAACCAGGGCGAAACTTTAAGAAATAATCCCTTACAGGGGGCACTGACTGATTCACAAAAAACAAAATAAGCCTTTATATTCCACAATATTAGTATGTTGTCCACAAAAAGTTGGTCGTGCACCTGTAAAGGCATTTCTCTACTTACACCTTTATCACTTACAAAAGGTTTGGCGGAGGCAGCCTCTGGGCTATCCTCAGGGGAGGGGTATGCAACCTGCTGCATCTGCTTGATCTTTTGCCTAGTAATTACTCCTCCCGAGGTGTGCCCTTCCATTTCCCCCTTATCCCTCTGCAGAGATTCCGATCTGGAGTCCTGCAGATTCCCCTCTGCGCCCTGGAGAGAGTCCCCCTGCGGAGGAATAGGGGCAGGTGCAGTGGGGACCAACTGACGAGTCAAAACACGCCGTGGTTTACACCCTTCATTGAAATAACATGGAGGGGGTTCACTCTCGGGAGAATACCTGACTGCCATAATTTTTAAAGATTTCCACAGCTCTGCTGCTGTGTCCCAACAAAACCAGTAACATAACTGTCCCGGATGGTCTTTTTTGATCTGGCTCCTTACTCCTCTTAAGGCAGCCTGTTCGAAAGAGCCATACGAAGGCCACCTCATCTCCGGGTCGGCCAATACCGCGGTATACCCAGTCCAATTCCTTACACACAGTGTGTACAACTTCCTCCTAGACATTCCTGTCTGTACTGGGAGTTTTCCTTCGTTCCATAACTTATTTACAATCCCCAACGGACTCTCAAGAGGCACGCTAGTCCCTTGACCCATGGTGTCTGACAGGAGCCCTCCAACTGGCATTTATCCTGCTGTCCAGTACACGACCCCTCAATATTGAATTGGCTGGGAGAAATCTCCCGTGGCGCCTGCCAATTCGTATATGAGTGGTCTGACCACTGGACAGAGGCACCGCACCAGAAGGAAATCCCGGACGAGCCCCCAAATTGTTAGGTAAAAAGCAAGTCCTTACCTCTCCAGCACCCGAGTTCGTGCGGAGTTGGTATGGGCTCACAAT
>NW_020670597.1:0-1087 GCF_002925995.2 Terrapene triunguis | reverse complement strand
AGCACTTCAGCTTCTCTTGGAGGGATTCTTGGGGGTCAGAGTGTATCACCGGGAGCATTTGGTAAGGGAAAGTTAATAGAGCCTGGTTCTGATCGAATTTACACATGTAAATCTGGAGTGACGCAGTTGAAGTCACTGTTATTAAAATCAGAACCTGACCCTGAGAATTTATCCAATGTGCTGCAGAGAGGCAGTGGCATAATTTGGACGCTCAGGAGTGGAGAAAATAAAAAAATATATAATGAGGCAATTAACCATTTTTATAAATAGCTTCAATGCAGGGCAGATAAGTACAATGACAGATTTCACCTTGCACTTCTCATTGCATGATACAATGGGCTACTCAGAAGTGGAGGGCCAGAAAAGGTGTCTGCGGGAAGGTCACAATTGTAAAATCATATGGGGGTAAAGGAGACTGTGGAACTCCCAGCCACAAGTTATCAATGCGGCCAAGAGTTTAGTAGGATTTGAAGAGGAACCGTATGTTTATGTGGGTAACCAGAAAATCCAATTGCATTAGTGAGGAAAGTTTTGGAAAGACTATAAACCTTCCTGATTAACAGAACAAAATATGTGTAATTAGTTTGTGTCAGGGAAAAAAATATCCCTGGGAGCAGGTTATCTCATAGCTTTCTATTGCAGGGCTTCATCTGGCTTCCTCTGAAGCATCTGGAACTGGCCAGTGGATACTGGGCTAGATGGACTGCAGGTCTGATCCAGTCTGGGAATATCTATCTTCTTATATGTGGTGTAAATCCAAGATTAAGTTTTTGCTGATCTTCCTTGAGCTCCTGGGACTCTCTAGAGTTGCACTGAGAGCAGAAAAATGTCTTGTTAAATATCATCTAATCTCGTCTTGTTTTTCCTTTCAGGAGTAAAGGTTCAAAACTACTCGGACTTCCCAGTACGGTATGTCAGCTGTCAACGACACTAAATTCAGCTCTGCTGTGTTCCTTCTCACTGGGATACATGGGCAGGAAGACGTCTATCTCTGGATCTCTATCCCCTTCTTTTTAATGTATGTTATTTCTATAGTAGGAAATTCAGTCATTCTGTTCATTATAAAAACAGATCCAAGCCTCCATGA
>NW_020670596.1:0-3045 GCF_002925995.2 Terrapene triunguis | reverse complement strand
TCCCAGCCCCACACATCCCGTTTCTACGAGGCACTGCATTCCATCCTTGCTGCGGCCGCCACCACTACCCCACCACTGACCGTGGACTCTGAGGATGGGATATTGTCCACGGCCGGTTCCTCGGACATGTTAGCGGACGGGGAAGATGAGGAAGGAGATGAGGAGGACGAGGCAGTCGACAGCGCTTACCAAGCTGATTTCCCCGACAGCCAGGAGCTCTTCATCACCCTTACAGAGATCCCCTACCAACCCTCCCCAGCATGTAACCTGGACACAGATTCAGGCGAAGGATCAAGCGGTAAGTGCTTTAAACATATTAACCTTTATTTTTTACAAAACTTGAATATTAATACTAAGAACAATCTGTGAATCATGATTTCTTCCCCCTGGGCGCTTAAGTAATCAGTAACAACTATTTAAAAAAAAATCAAACAGTGTCCGGTTGTGCATGATTGTGCTGCCCAAGCTGCTCCACTCTTTAGTGCCTGCTACTGCAGCTATATTAGAATCCTGTCTATATGTCCGGGGATAGAGCAGTAGTCCTCCACGGACATCTCCACAAAGCTCTGCTGCAGGTAATGGGATAGCCTGTTCATCAGGTTCCTGGGGAGAGCGGCTTTACTTGGTCCTCCGAAGTAGGAGACGTTCCCGCGCCAGGAGACAAGCAGGTACTCCGGTATCATTGCCTTGCATAGCATGGCGGCATAGGGCCCCGGTCTCTGCAGGCTTTCTCGAAGCATCCGTTGGATCTCGGTGTCCGGGATCCTCATGAGAGTTATGTCGCTCATGATGACCTGCTTTGAATTAGGTAGGGGACTGTTAGTATTGGGACTGCTTGCAACAAGTTCCTTTACAGAACTGTGACCGCTGGTTTACAGCCACGCGGTGGGGGCGGGAGAGGGGCAGCATACAGGGATCTTTCCCTGGCTCATCCGCGAGGGGGTGGGACAGGGCCAGAGTTCCTGCTTGGCCGATTGCTGGCAGCACAGACTGGCAGTGCTTTCAATGTGAAAGGAGGCCAGTGGTACTCCTACAGTTTTAAGCAGCCACAAGTCTACGGCTTACCATGTTTGCCTGCTACAGAGAGTACCGTGTCCTGCCCCGCTTCCCAGATCGGCAGTGCAAAAGCCCAGGCACTGAAGGCGAGGTTCGAAAATTCGACCTTGTCCTGAGTGCGCATGTGATAGGTGTGGTTCATGGTCTTGTTCACAGAGAAAAACTATGTTCTTGATTCACAACCACATTTTTCTTTCGGAGGAATTCACTGCCTTTTCCTCATTCCCACAGCCACATCTGCAACTGTCTCCCAACCCAGCTTGGCATCACACTCCCAGAGGCTAGCGCACATTAGGCGGAGAAAGAAGAAGACGCGAGAGGACATGTTCTCAGAACTAATGGGCTGCTCCTGAGCCCAGGCAGCACAGCAGAACCAGTGGAGGGAGAATTTGTCACAAATGCACCGGACACACATGGAACGTGAGGAGAGGTGGCGGGCAGGAAGACCAGCAGGCGACTCAAACGCTGCTTGGACTTCTGAGGGAGCAAACGGACACGCTCCGGCGCCTTGTTGATGTTCTGCAGGAACGGAGGCAGGAGGACAGAGCCCCGCTGCAGTCTATCAGGAACCGCAGTCCCCCGCCACCAAGTCCCATACCCCCCCTCTCCCAAAGTCCAAAGAAGGAGGGGTGGCAGAGTCCGTGAAAACTCTCACTCCACCCCTGCAGACTGCTCAAGCACCAGAAGGCTGTCATTCCCCAAAATTTGAAAAGTCCTTTCCTGCCCGCCTCACCCAAGCCCCCGTCCGACTTTCACCCCCCAGTTTCCTGTCTGGTTGTTAAGAAAAAATATGTTTCTGTTCATTACTGTTTCAGTCAGGTTCTTTTGAGGGAGAGTCTGTCTGGAGGGGGGGAAGGGGCTTGGTAATTGGACAGGACAGTGACCTTTAGCAGGGTACAGAGGCGGTGTCAGGTCCAGCATCAGGACACATACACAGTGCAGTCACTGGTTACCCTGGTCAGTCTGGGAGGTGTTTTTCATGTTCTGGGGGGGGGGGGGTTGCTCTGTGACTTTGTGGCGGGGGAGGGCAGTTACAGATCTTATGCAGTGGTCCTTATCCTGGCTCACAGATCCACGCAGCAGGGGATCTGTAACCCTACCCCCCCTGCCAGAAAGTCACATAGCCGACACATACACACAGTCCCCCCCAGGAGTGCTGGCAGGCTCCATTGAAATAACCAGTCCACCAGTGCGGAGCCTGTCATTCCGGGAGTTTAGAAGCATCATTTGCATCAGAACACTGAACCCGCCCCCCACCACAGTCTGCGTCCCCGGTTTAAAATATTCCCGCGAAAACAGCAATACAGACAACGGTGTTCATTAACAAAATCGAAATGATTTTATTTTTTGGGAAGGGGAAGGGGGTGAAGGGGGTATGTAACTGGAGAGGATAGTCAAAATGAACTGGGTAAAGAAACGGGGGCAGGTTCAGCTTTTCTGTCCACAAACTGAAAAGTCACTGGTTGCCCTGCTCACTCAGGAACCTAGCTTTCAAAGCCTCCCGGATGCACAGGGCGTCCCGCTGGGATCTTCTAATGGCCCGGCTGTCTGGCTGGACGTAATCAGCAGCCAGGCTATTTGCCTCTAGCTCCCACCCCGCCATAAAGGTCTCCCCCTTGCTCTCACACAGATTGTGGAGCACACAGCAAGCTGCAATAACGATGGGGATATTGGTTTCACTGAGATCACAGCGAGTGAGTAAGCTTCTCCATCTCCCTTTGAGACGGCCAAAAGCACACTCCACTACCATTCTGCACTTGCTCAGCCGGTAGTTGAACAGTTCTTTTTCTGTGTCCAGGGCGCCAGTATAGGGCTTCATGAGCCAGGGCATTAGCGGGTAGGCTGGGTCCCCGAGGATGACTGTAGGCATCTCCACATCCCCAAGAGTTATTTTGTGGTCTGGGAAGTAAATACCTTCCTGCAGCCGTCTAAACAGACCAGAGTTCCTGAACACGCGAGCGTCATGAACCTTGCCCGGCCATCCGACGT
>NW_020670595.1:0-3536 GCF_002925995.2 Terrapene triunguis | reverse complement strand
CCGTCTCTTGACTGCCCCCTCCAGAACCTCCCTGCCCCTTCTCCTGCCCCCCTTACCCTGCTGCTCAGAACAGGGTGTTGGGCTCTGTGCGAGCCGGACACGTGGCTGCGCTCCCCAGCACAACACACAACCCGGTCCCTGGCCCTACACAGTGCTGCTGGAGCGGGGCGCGGGGCTGCTGGGGAGGAGGAGCTGCAGGCTCAGAATGCAGGGAGGGAGGGGGGAGGAGCTCCTCTACAGCTGCTCCGGAGTCCAGCCCGTGACTTTCCTGCAGCCCTCCCAGCCGCTCGCTCTGCTCTGCCGGGGGAGGGGGGAAATCCCGGACATTTTGAGTGATTTACAAATTCCTCCCGGACGCTATTTTTAGCACAAAAAGGAGGACATGTCCGGGTAAATCCGGACGAATGGTAACCCTACCAGTGCAGGGCATTTGGAGTCCGGGGACTGCGGCAGGGACGGTGGTGCCTGGGCTGCTGCTGCCACCAGCCGGGTCTGTACTGGGGAGAGAGCTGCATTAATTAATATGGAGATATACCTATCTCACAGAGCTGGAAGGGACCTTGAAAGGTCATCGAGTCCACTCCCCTGCCTTCACAGCAGGACCAAGTACCGTTCCTGACAGATTTTTGCCCCAGATCCCTAAATGGCCCCCTCAAGGATTGAGCTCACAACCCTGGGTTTAGCAGGCCAATGCTCAAACCACTGAGCTATCCCTCCCCGCTTATGCCCAGCCCTGGGGGGCGGGGAGGGTTCGGACTTTTTGCGGTGGCTGGAGCCGGTGAGGGGAGAGACCCGGGGGAAAGGGCTGGGGCTGGGCAGGAAAGTGACTCTGGAGCTTCAGCTCTCACAGCCCCGGGGAGGCACCTGCCCTCAGCTCTGGGCCAGATCTGCCGCTGGGGCCAAAGCAGAGGGTTCTTTTGGTTTAGTTCTTGAGTAATCTGCGTTGAGCTGTACGCTGATTGCTTATAATCACTTCAAGCCTACCTTTGAGTAGTTAATAAATGTGTGTTATATTCCCCCCCAAAACAGGGAGTTTTGCTAGATGTGCTTGGGGAACCTGCTCAGGACCAAAGACTGGTGCATTGGCCTCTCCACTTGGAGGGAGGGGCAGACTGGGTAATAAACTGATACCGATCAGGCTTTTGACCAGGGCAAGACGGTGCAGCGCTGGGGACCTAGGCTGTGGAGCTGGGGAGAAACTTCATAGTACCTGCAGCTGGGTGTGTCCTTGCCTGTGTAAAGGTTTGTGTGAGTGCAGGGCCGGGAGCGATCTGCATCTTCTCACAGCAGCACAGTGTGAGAGGGAGCCCAGGCTGGTGAGACGGAGGGCTCGGTGGTACCCCAGCTCCAGGTTGCACCCTGGGGGGCCTCCTCACAATAACAAATTAGTGCATCTCTCCCCAAAATAGTTCTCTAAGCACAAAGAACACCATGGAGACCAGGCCTTTAAACGTTAGGAAACATCAGAGTTAAGGTGACGTGTACAAACTTTGCGCAGTGCTGTTGTGCGTGTGTGTTATGATACAGACTCACAAGTGTGGCCTTGGGGTCAATTCCCTGCCCCCCACAGCATCAATTTCCTCCAGACTACCAAGGGAAGTGGTGCTTTCTCCATCCCTTGATGAGGTGCCTTTCCAGAGTCTGCTTTGGTCCAAAACTCGCTACTGCGCCATACAGGAGGCCTGTGGTGTGCAGAGGGGTCAGATGAGATGATCTAACCGTCTCTTCTGGCCTTAAAGTCTCAAAATCTCTGCAAAACTGAGTGTGGCACTGTCAAGGCTGTATCCCCACTTTGAACTTCAGGGTACAAATGTAGGGGCCTGCATGAAAACCTCTAAGCTTAACTACCAGCTTAGCTTTGGTCCCGCTGCCACCATCTCAAGAATCCCCTCCCTGGGAAGCCTTGAGAACCCTTTCACCAATTCCCTGGTGAACACAGATCCAAACCCCCTTGGATCTTAAAACAAGGAGAAATTAACCGTCCCCCCTCCTTCCTCCCACCAACTCCTGGTGAATACAGATCCAAACCCCCTTGGATCTTAACACAAGGAGAAATCAATCTGGTTCTTAAAAAAGAAGGCTTTTAATTAAAGAAAAAGGTAAAAATCATCTCTGTAAAATCAGTATGGAAAATACTTTACAGGGTAATCAAACTTAAAGAGCTCAGAGGACCCCCCTCTGTCTTAGGTTCAAAGTACAGCAAAACAAAGATAAACACTCTAGTAAAAGGTACATTTACAAGTTGAGAAAACAAAGTAAATCTAAGACGCCTTGCCTGTCTTTTTACTTACAAGTTTGAAATAGGAGAGACTTGTTTAGAAAGATGGGGAGAACCTGGATTGATGTCTGGTCCCTCTCAGTCCCAAGAGCGAACAACCCCTTAAACAAAGGACACACACAAAAGCCTTTCCCCCCCCAAGATTTGAAAGTATCTTGTCCCCTTATTGGTCCTTGGGGTCAGGTGTCAGCCAGGTTACCCGAGCTTCTTAACCCTTTACAGGTAAAAGGATTTGGAGTCTCTGTACACAGAGAGCTGTTACCCTTCCCTTTATAGTTATGACAGGCACATTGAGCATCCTCTGATGTTTCCATGTGTCGCCTGCTCAATCCCCAGCACTAACATTGAGTGCATGGGTGTGACACAGGGGGAGCAGCTCAAACATGCAAAGGGGCTGGCCAGGGGCAGGACATTAGCCCTGCAGGGCAGGGGTGGGTGTGGCAGTGACATCACAAGGGCCTTTTGCAGCACCTCTGCTGATTGGTTAAAGGAGGTTGGGAGGCGGTGATCTCACAGACAGTCCATGACAACGGCCAGGTTGGACAGGCTGCAGGGCTGGGGCGATCTCAGAGATCCCCGTGGCTTTGCTGCAGGGAGTCTCCTTCTGGAGGTCTCTCCTTGAGGACTGAGAGAGAATTCTGGGTCATGTATGTGAGCGCGAGGAGCCTCTTTTCAGTGTTCCCCTTTCCCACTGCTAATTTAGCGAGAAGACAGACATCCCTGTGGAGCAGGTAAGAGCCCCAGAGAGGTTTGGTACCTAGGCAGCCTGATCCACCTGGTGCTGGCCAAATTCAAGGCATGGAAAACACTAGGTTAAGGTGGGAGAATTTTTTACCACCCTAGGCCTTTGTCCATTAGAGTCATGGGGACATTGGGGTTCATCATTTTTGGTTTCCCTTTTTCCTACTTCCCTTCTTCCACTGGCGAGGAGGGGGCGGCTCTCTAGCCCTCGTGAAGGGAGGCCCTCCCAAAGAGATGGGACAGGAAGACTGCTCTGAGAGCAATCCTCACTGGTGACCTGAGCCATCCCTGGGCCGTCTGGGGAACCCTCAGCCTTCCACCAGAGTCTCAATGCTGATTGGCTGAGCAGGGGATCTAGTGACAGGGAGGAGACTCAGGACTTTGTTGTTCTCTTTTAAGGCCCAGCAAATAAGCCAGAACCAATCATCTGCTTGGTGAATTGTTCTCCTTCCTTCTCACCATGGATTGTTTCTGAGCCGGTCCTGGTTCTCTCTGACGTGCTAGTGCTTCTACAACA
>NW_020670594.1:0-1126 GCF_002925995.2 Terrapene triunguis | reverse complement strand
TCTCCCGAGTTACCTGGTAGCTATGCCTAGTGGACCCCAACAATCCCTCCTTTGAGAACACTCAACAAACCTTTGTCAGAGTTTTCTCATACTCTAAAGACAAAATGCGATTAAGCTCCATGCCATCAGGATTATCAATGAGAGGATATAAGGGAACTTCTGGGGAGGGGGAGGTACAAATCTTACATATGAGCACTTTACAGCAAATGAGCAAAAGAACAAGAACAAAACATATCACCACACCTGTGAGCAAGATGCGAACAATGCTTCCCCCTATATTCCCTAGTTCCCCTAAACCAGGTATCCAACCCCAAAGGGAATCCAAAATAGTGGGTTCCCCTTCCTGGGCCTTCCACTGGTTAAAGGCCCGTTCAGCTGACAAGATGTGCTTGTTAATGTCCTGTGAAAACTCTGGGACATAGGTACCACACTCTTCTCCAATAAGGGCACAGACCCCGCCTCGCGAGGCTAACACATAATCTAGGGCCTGTCGGTTTTGCAATGCCAGCAGTCGAAGCAGGAACAGCTCAGAACTTATGCTTTTCTCTATGGCTAGAGTATCACTGGCAAACTTAAATCGTCAGAGGTGCTACTGCTAGTAACCATCCACCTTTGACAATAGTCTGACCAATTTTGAGGTACTACTCTCCAGGGCAATCCCGCTGAATGATGGGGAGTCTGGGCACATATCCAACAGTTGGAGAGATTGAACTCATGGGCAAAGGCAATTTTCAGGGCCTCATATGTGTTGGTAGCCATATCTGCAGGGATGGCTCCCCATCCTGCATGCGATGTGGGTGAAACAGTAGGTAACAGAAGAATTGCCTCTGTGATAAAAAGAAATGCTGTGAGAGACCCTAAACCTAAACCCATATTGTAATTACCACAACCCAAATACCCAGAAAACAAGAAGAATTATTGGCACTAACAAGTCAAAAAATAACAAGACCAAATACATAGGCCAGGTCCGCCTTCTGTGAGAAAATAAAACCAATGCTTAGGGTTTTCGTGGGGAGTATGCTGTGACTGTTCAGAAAGATCACAACGCATTCCCAGTGACCCTTACTGTCTTTTGAATAACAGCTTAAGTCCCAAATCGTCGTTAGCAGTCTTCTCCGCAGGCTGG
>NW_020670593.1:0-1879 GCF_002925995.2 Terrapene triunguis | reverse complement strand
GGGGCTCAGGGCAGGGAGTTGGGCTGAGAGGTGCAGGCAGGGGGCTCGGGACGGGGGGTGGGGGGGCAGGAAGGGGGCTCAGGGAAGGGGGTTGGGGTGCGAGGTGCAGACAGGGGGCTCAGGGCAGGAGGTTGGTGTAAGAGGTGCAGGCAGGGAGCTCAGGACATGGAGTTGGGATGCAGGAGGCTCATGACAGTGAGTTGGGGGGGCAGGAGGGTAGGCTGTTTGCAGGCAGGCCCGGGGCTGGGGATCTGGGCTCCCCCGTCCTGGCAGGCAGGCTCGGGGGCTGGGCAGAGGGGGCCGGGCTGGGCGCTTGGGGCCAGGCCGGGCAGAGGCAGCCGGGGTGGATCGCAGCGGCGCTGGGCTGCTCCCAGGGCTGGACTCAAGGCCGAGGGTGCCGGGCCGGAGCCCGCGAACAGCGCCGGAGAGCTGAGCTCGCAGCCGGGCTGCGGGGGGCCTGTGGGCCGGGCTCGCCCCCTGCCCCGGGCCTGCTGGCTCCCAGGCCCCACTTAAGGTGGGCTGGGCTCAGGGGCGGCCTGACCCCCCCGGGTGCTGCCCGGGCCCCCGGCCAGCGCGGGGGGCCGGGGGGGGGGTTGGGGCGCCCGGGGGGGGGGGGGGGGGGGGGGGGCGGGGGGGGGGGGGGGCTGGGGCAGCGCCCCCGCGGGCCACCTTAAGCGGCTGTGTTGGTGCTGCCGGGTGGGAGGCCGCCAGGGAGCACATGGGGCTGGTAAAGCAGCCCGCCCGGCCCTGGGGAAGGGGAGCCCGGCTCAACAGGGTGCAGGCCGGGGGCTCAGGGCAGGGAGGGGGGTGCAGGAGGGGTTCGGGCTCCGGCCCGGCGCCCCTTCCCCGCAGCGGCGCGCTCCCCGCCTGCCAGGGCCCCGGGCCGCGCCGCTCCCCGCGGCCCAGGGCTCACGCCTCCAGGGACCTCCCCCGAAGCTCCCATTGGCCGCACTTCCCCGTTCCCGGCCAATGGGAGCTTCGGGAGGCGGGGCCTAGAGCAACCCCCCGGCCCCAGAGACATGGGGCCCTGATGGCTGCTGCTGAAAGCAGCGCGGGGCCTGCGGCACCACGGGGGGCCAATCCCGCGGGCCGGATCCAAAGCCCCGAGGGGCCAGATCCGGATCCGGCCCATGGGCATTGGGGTGTGCGCACGCCTCTGGTACAGACCTATCGTTTCCCAGGAGGAAAGTGAAGAGAGACCAATTTATTTCATACAAGACCAGCAGTTCCGCCTCAGTGCGAGCAGGAGAATCCAGGGGGAATTATGGGGGTTTCAAATCTAGGACAAACTCACAAAGAAGTGTAGAAATTTAAATACCAACATTTTTAGAAGTACTCATCAAAATCAAGTACTATTTTCTACATGATTTCAAATGAGATGCAGTGGAATTTTAAAAGCTGTTACGATTTATTCTATCTGTGCACTGTGAAAATATTTTCAGATCATTTTGCGACATTTGTAACAGGATATTTATGTCAGTCATTTATTTATTGTTCCTATTTATGTATTTATCATAGATATTTGTTTCTTATCAATCAATAATTATTTTATATCAAATGGCAACCTATAGCAATAATGATTTGAATTAAATACCTATTGAACCAAAAAGAAAAAAGCAGAATAAAAAAGCCCTGTAATTGTTCAGCCTTAAAACCCCAATTCCAGAGAGTACTTATGCATGGGACTAACTTAAAGTATGTGAGCCATCCCACTGCTGTTAGTGCTCCAATCAGGAACATGCTTAAATACATTGATGCATCAGTGTCCCAGTTCACAAGAATTCCATATTAAAAATAATAGTTCCTGAATGATAATTAGCCTTTCCATTCAAACACACCACACCTGAACTCTGCCACTTTTTCCTATTCTACTTTTTAC
>NW_020670592.1:0-1479 GCF_002925995.2 Terrapene triunguis | reverse complement strand
CCCCCCTGTTCCCTGCCCTCTGACCGCCCCACCCCCTATCCGCAGCCCGCCCCCTGACCACCACCCCGAACTCCTCTGCCCTCTATCCAACCCCCACTGCTCCCTGTCCCCTTACAGGCTGGCTACAGGCAGACGCGCCACTCGGCTGGAGCCAGCCACGCCACCACGCAGCACAGAGCACCGGGTCAGGCCGCAGCTCTGCAAGAGCCCCGCCACCCAGAGCATTGTGCTGGCGGCGCAGTGAGCTGAGACGGAGGGCGAGAGGGAACAGCAGGGGGCGAGCCTCCTGGGCCAGGAGCTCAGGGGCTGGACAGGAGGGTCCCGCGGGCTGTAGTTTGCCCACCTCTGTTTTGGATCCATCCTCTTTGGAACTGCCTTTCAGGTAGTTGAAAGCAGCTCTCAAATTCCCCCCTCGTTCTTCTTTTCTGCAGACTAAATAATCTCAGTTCCCTCAGCCTCTCCTCATAAATCATGTGCTCCAGCCCTTAATAATTTTTGTTGCCTTCTGCTGGACTCTTTCCAATTTTTCCACAGCGTTCTTGTAGTGTGGGGACCAAAACTGGACACAGTGCTCCAGATGAGGCTTCACCAATGCCGAATAGAGGGGAATGATCATGTCCCTCGATCAGCTGGCAATGCTCCTACTTATACAGCCCCAAATGCCGTTAGCTATCTTGGCAACAAGGGCACACTGTTGACTCATATCCAGCTTCTCGTCCACTGTAACCCCTAGGTCCTTTTCTGCAGAACTGCTGCCTAGCCATTCGGTCCCTAGTCTGTAGCAGTGCATGGGATTCTTCCGTCCTAAGTGCAGGACTCTGCACTTGTCCTTGTTGAACCTCATCAGATTTCTTTTGGCCCAATCCTCTAATTTGTCTAGGTCCCTCTGTATCCTCTCTCTACCCTCCAGCGTACCACTCCTCCCAGTTAAGTGTCATCTGCAAACTTGCTGAGGTTGCAATCCACGCCATCCTCCTGATCATTAATGAAGATATTGAACAAAACCGGCCCCAGGACCAACCCTTGGGGCACTCCGCTTGATACCAGCTGCCAACTAGACACAGAGCCATTGATCACTACCCATTGAGCCCGATGATCTAGCCACTTTTCTATCCACCTTATACTAATACCTCCTACAATGTATCGATGTGTTGTCTCCTGAATAATCTGTGGGCTTGTCTACATTTAAAATGCTACAGCAGCGCAACTACACGGCTGCACCTGCACTGCGACACTACCTATGCTGCTGGGGTTCTCCTGTCAGCACAGGTAATCCACCTCCCCGAGAGGTAGAATTCTTTCAGCGACGTAACGCTGTCTACACTGGGATTAGGTTGGTATAGCTACATTTCTAAGGGGTGTAGATTTTTTCACACCCCTGAGAGACGTTGTTACACTGATATAAAAGCCTAGTGTAGACCAGGCCTGAGTGGTTTTTTTTTTTTTTTTTGCTTTTTCTGTCATTCATTTGCAAATGAG
>NW_020670591.1:0-2428 GCF_002925995.2 Terrapene triunguis | reverse complement strand
AGCTTTGGGACGGTCTCTGGGAGGCCCCTTCACTGGGCCAGCCCCCCTGGGGGTCCCGCTCTGCCTCCAGGGTGAGCCACACGGCCTCACCACCCCCTAGACTGGCCCTCTGGGTCTGCAGCCCCCCCGCGAGCTCTGGGCAGCGAGTCCCCCAGAGACACCCCTGAGGGAGACTCGGCCGCTCGCAGGGATCAGGGCCCCTCGCCCAGCCCCGGCAGGGACACTCCCTGCGCGGGCACAGCCGGGTTCAGTCGTTAGCGGACGCCCGGCCTAGGGGCCTTAGGGCAGCCCGGGGCAATGAAGGGGGAAGCAGGGTCCGTCCTGGCCAGCCCTGAGCCCAGCCCGGCTGTGGGGAACCCTGGGGTCCGGCTCCGTCTGTCTGTGCGGCATCGTTGGTCAGACTCCAGGTGAGAGCCCGACTGCTTCCCGCGACCCCATGTAACCCCCCTCCCCCCTCCCAGCCCTGGGTTCTCCGCCGGGGATCCTTGTCCAGTCCCCGTGTGTGTGTGTGTGTGGGGTGGGGGGGTGTCCATCCCCCTTGGGGGCGGGGGTTGCCGGATGTCCATGTCCAGGCGTTTGGATTTGCTGATGGCTCACTGAGATGGGACCAGGCCCAGCCAGGGGAACCCGCGCCTGTGTCTCAGCCGGCCCTGAGAGCAGACAGGCCCCTTCCCCACCCCTCCCCCCGGGGCAACAAGGCAGCGTATGGGGAAACTGAGGCACAAACAAGACTCATACAAACATTACACAATTACTCCCACATTGTTACGGGGTGAGTAGTGGTGGGAGGGGGCAGGGCAGTGTTGGCAGAGAGCAGGGGGAGGGGCAGTGTGTGTGTGTGGGGGGGCTGTGCTTGCAGAGAGCAGTGAGCGGGGCAGAGGGCTCACATGGGCTCAGTGACTGCCTCCCCCCAGGCCTGTCCATCGTCATCGGGGACCTGCTGCGGCACATCCCCCTGGCCGTGCTCTTTGGGATCTTCCTCTACATGGGCGTCACCTCGCTGAACGGGATCCAGTTCTACGAGCGCCTGCACCTGCTGCTCATGCCCCCCAAGCACCACCCCGACGTCACCTACGTCAAAAAGGTCTGCGCCGGGGGGGGGGGGCGATTGGGCACTGGGGGGGCACAGAGCCAGCGTGGGGGGGGCCCATTGGCAGATAGCAGCGGGGGGGGGTGTGTGTCGGGTGTCCCATTCCAAACTGCAGGAGGAGGGGGGTTGGAACCAGCGTTGGGGGGGGCCAGCACCGGGGACCCGTGGGGGGGGGCGCGGGGCCAGCGGGGGGGCGGTGGGCCGGGGGGGGGGGGCTCTGCGGGTGGCGGGGGGGCAGGGAAAGCCGCTCTCGGCACCAGGCCGGGGCGTTAACCCGTGTGGCTCCCCGGCCAGGTGCGCAGCCTGCGGATGCACCTCTTCACGGCCCTGCAGCTGGCGTGCCTCGCCGTGCTCTGGGCCGTCATGTCCACCGCCGCCTCCCTGGCCTTCCCCTTCATCCTCATCCTCACCGTGCCGCTCCGCATGTGCCTGCTCACCCGAATCTTCACCGCCCGCGAGCTGAAGTGTGTAAGTCCCGTGTGTGTGTGTGTGTGGTGGGGGGGGTGACCAGGCCACAGGACGCCCTCAGGCGCCAGCCTCCGCCTGGCCGGGGTGGGGGTGCGGGGGCCGCACAGGGGCTGTGAGCCCAGCCGCACCCCCAGCCCCTGGGGCAGCTGGCGGGGCCGTGCCGGAGCTCGCCCGGTGCGGGGCCTGCCTGCCCTGGGGCCGCGGGAGGGGCTGGGGAGACGCTGCCCGGGCACTGGCGTGGGGGACAGCAGCAGCAGCGCTGGCCCAGGTGCTGCCTCTTCCCTGGCTCCCCACCCACCCGCCGCGTTGGCTCGTCTCTCCCCAGCTGGACGCGGAGGAGGCGGAGCCGATCTTCGACGAGCGGGAAGGGGTGGACGAGTACAACGAGATGCCGATGCCCGTGTGAGGGGCACCAGCGAGCGACCCTGTGCAGGGCTGCGGGGCACAGGCAGGCCCCCGGCTGCTGCGCCAGGAGCTGCAGCGGCATCGCCCGGACCTGCGCCGTCTCCAGCACCGTGGCCGCTTGGACAGTGCCCAGCTGGGGCGGGCGCCCAGCACTCCCCCAGTGCCTGTGCCACACCAGCCATGAGACGCTCACGTCTCACCCCACGGCCCGGGCTGCCCCCTAGGGCGGCAGCACCCTGCCCTGCGGGGGGCCTGCTACCCGCCCTGGGCAGGGAGTGGGGCCCAGGGGCTGGTGCGGGAGCAACTGGGCCGTGCCGCCTGCCCCCAGCCACTGCCGTCCGAACTGTATCGTGTGCTGGAACCCGCTCCCGCCGCATCCTGTGTGGCCCCGGCGGGGTGGGGGGCTACACGAACGGAGCTCCCTGCTCCAGCCCTGCCCCACCAGCCCCGGGCCCCACCCAGACA
>NW_020670590.1:0-4761 GCF_002925995.2 Terrapene triunguis | reverse complement strand
CCACTTCCCGCAGCTCCCATTGGCTGGGAATGGTGAACTGTGGCCACTGGGAGTTGCAGGCGGCCGTGTGAAACAAACTGTTTCATGGCCTGCCAGCGGATTACTCTGACGGGCCTCAGATTGCCCACCAATGAACTAGAGGATTCTTCCTCAGAGTTTTAGCAGTTGGTGATCACTGGCAATGACTAAACACAACCACCATTTACAACTGCAGAGGTTCTGAGGTTAAGAAAATTCATGCTCAGAACAATCGTTTATTATTTCTGTGGGAATTTATCTTTTGCACTGAAGCCAGTTATTTATGACTTATGAATAAGTCCTTGGCTTGCCAAAGAAAAGGAAAAAAAGCTAGTCTGCCTGGCAACAAGCCTGTAATTATTCAGAGCTTGGTGTGGGTGTGGTGAATCAGGGAAGCACACTTGCTACATTTATTTAACCGATAATATCCCTAAAGCACTTGGCCAGTGACTTGTAATGATACCGTTGTTTGTTATTGAAATAGTTCATCCTGCCTAAGGAGGGGCCCTCTCAGATCATACACATTTGGACCATGTTGCCCTTACTCTTCTATACTTTCAGGTTGTGATTCTCTTTTGGGGCACATAAACAGAGGAAATGCTAGCATAGACCCAAGTGTGAACTTGTATTACTAGAACAAGCCAGCTTTCTCTGAATTATGGGCTAGCTGCTTTCATGCTAGGTTAATAGAATCCACAAACGAGTCATTTGAGTAGGGACCAGTGGTAAGATGGAAGAGCTGTGGAGCACACAGCATGATAGCCATTATCAGCAGTGCCACTATTTGACACAATGCAGAGGAACTAGGTTTTATTTTATTTTACCTTCTGCATTTCTCTCTGCCCCTCACAAATCCCGCAGGATCTCTCTAGCCCAACACATGTAGACATTTGACTCCATTTTAAATCTTCACTTTCACCTTGCACCCTGCATCATTCTAGCCAAGGAGGGGTGGATGGAATTCACTTTGGATCCTTCTCAATGCTGCTTCTTAATCAACCACAGGTGTCTCTGTATAATAATGGACTGAAATATAAAGGGCCTAATTTTTCAACAATTCAGGCATGGAATTTGCCTAATATGCAGGGCCGGCTCTGGCTTTTTTGCCGCCGCAGGCAAAAAAGCCTTTGGCCGCCCCTCTCCCCCCCCCCCCCCCGCAGGGGGGGGGGGGGGGCCGGAGCCCCGGGGGGAGGGCGGCGAGCCCCAGCTGGGGCTCCGCTCTCCCCGGCGGCCGGGGGGAGGGCGCCGGGGGGGCGGGCGGCCGGAGCCCTGGGAGGAGGGCGGAGTGCCCGGCCAGGGCTCTGCTCTCCCCGGCGGCCAGAGCGCCGGGAGCAGGGCGGCGAGCCCCCGGCAGCCAGAGCGCCGGGGGGAGGGCGGCGAGCCCTGGCCGGGGCTGCGCTCTCCCCGGCTGCCAGAGCGCCGAGAGCAGGGCAGCGAGCCCCCGGCGGCCAGAGTGCCGGGGGGAGGGCGGCGAGCCCGGCTGTGGCCCCGCTTTCCCCGGCGGCGGGAGCCGGAGCGCCGCGCCGCCCCCCTCCAGGTGCCGCCCCAAGCACAAGCTTGGTGGGCTGGTGCCTGGAGCCGGCCCTGCTAATATGCATGCCCAGTTGTTACAATTGTGCACGCAAGTGATCAAAACTCTCAATTTGCACAAGTGGTTACCTAATCTGCATGTGCATTTGTGGTAATCATGTATGTGAATTAGGCATATAAGTGCAGGCTTCTTTTGAGCATGATATTGTGTGCTTAACTTTTCTAAATACTAGGCCTAATGGACCATATGCTGCCCTGGTTCCATAAACTGCAAACCAACCAGAACTGACTAAGGATTTTCCAGATTGGCCTCATTACAAACCTCAGGAAGGGACCATTCTTAACATGCAGTTCTGTAGGAGCAATGATTGAAAAGTTACCAACACACTGACTCCACTGAACCCCAAGTTGTGGCAATAATCCCGGATTTTCCCAATCATAAATTTACCAGCCTTGCTTTATTATTAATGAAAAAGTGGATCACTTTGATCTGGAAATCAACCAAAGCTCCCACATATGCCAATACTGGATGAATGCTGTCCATGTGGTTCCCTTACAAAAACTTTCTCATTTCCAGAAAAAAATTACAGCTGTTGAGCTCATGTGGTTTTCTTTTTAAGATTTTCTTCAAGAAGTCTTTTGGAACAGTCAGGCAATGTGATGGTAGCAGAAATTAATTTCACGTGTTTTTTGGGGGTTCAGTCTTGCTTTTATAATTGTTTCCTTTAATTTTTTATTTGAAATTGGTAAGGTAACTCACTATTATAATTTTATATTGGCATGCTTCTCAATGACGTTTGGAATGTTACCTATTAAATACTTTTCTCTTTTTAGTCTTTCAAAAATAAATATTTTCATGTTAGTGGCTATCAAGCATGATGCTGTTAGGCTTCAGATACCCAGCAATTCTAGCTCCAGCCTATTTGCATGGCTAGGGGTATGTATGCTCTTCTACCTTTTTGTTGCTTATCATATTGATGACCTAGGGGTTACAGTGGACAAGAGGCTGGATATGAGTCAACAGTGTGCCCATGTTGCCAAGAAGGCTAACGGCATTTTGGGCTGTATAAGTAGGGGCATTGCCAGCAGATCGAGGGAGGTGATCATTCCCCTCTATTTGGCTTTGGTGGGGCCTCATCTGGAGTACTGTGTCCAGTTTTGGGCCCCACACTACAAGAAGGATGTGGAAAAATTGGAAAGAGTCCAGTGGAGGGCAACAAAAATGATTAGGGGGCTGGAGCACATGACTTATGAGGAGAGGCTGAGGGAACTGGGATTATTTAATCTGCGGAAAAGAAGAATGAGGGGGGATTTGATAGCTGCTTTCAACTACCTGAAAGGGGGTTCCAAAGAGGATTGATCTAGACTGTTCTCAGTGGTACCAGATGACAGAACAAGGAGTAATGGTCTCAAGTTGCGGGGGGGGAGGTTTAGGTTGGATATTAGGAAAAGCTTTTTCCACTAGGATTGTGGTGAAGCACTGGAATGGGTTACCTAGGGAGGTGGTGGAATCTCCTTCCTTAGAGGTTTGATTTAGTTGGGGATTGGTCCTGCTTTGAGCAGGGGATTGGACTAGATGACCTCCTGAGGTCCCTTCCAACCCTGATATTCTATGAACCAATCTGGTTAGAAAACCATGTTGGGAATCCTGTTGCAGCCTAGGACATGTCCAGTTAGACCTGTAGTTTATGCAGGGACTTAGATCCATGCTTGGTAAGTTTTCAAACTAGAATTTTAGCTACCCACTATCTAGCTATAGTCTCTATCTTAGTTTTTTTTCTAAGGCATCTGTCACCATGGCAAAGCACAATATATTTTAAAGACATCATTTCATGTACTGTAAATCACAGTGTTCTCCCAGCACTCTTTCCAATGTGCATGTTTTTTGAGGGGTTTATTACTCTTCTTTCTTCTTGACTTCTACATCCTTCCCTACAGCTCAAGCTGCTGAAATAAGTTCCCTGTGACAGTAGAGGCAGCAGAGCAATGTATTATAATGGGGATTTCAATCCTCTGTTGTAGCACAGCAACTCATTTAAACAGCCTGAGTGGTGTGATGGTTTTAGCAAAGTGTCATTGTTCACTGTGGAGAGGAATTTTTTTAAAAGCAGTCATTCTCACAGAAACCATACTTCTCTGCCTCTTTATCAAGCCTATAGAACAGTGTCTGAATATGGCGGTAACATAGTCTGCAACTGTCTCAAGACTGCAACAATGTTAGTCCACAACTGTCCTTGAAAATGTTTCAAACACTGTTATAAGCCTGCGCAGTGTGGCCAGGGCTCTTGCCTCAATAAATGGACTTTCTTCCCATGAATGGGTTAAGTCTTTTCCTCCCACCCATTCAGGGGAGATCACAGGAGAGACTGATACATTTGAGAGGTGATGTGATAAACGTATGGATAAGCTAAACCAGAACAATAACTTTGTGATTTGAAAACAATTAGCCATTGTTCCAAACCCCTTCTACACCTTCTTATCTTATGTGAAAAGCACCTGTAATCTTCAAGGCACATTCTGAACCAGAGAGAAAGGGACTGAGGCCAGGCCTGCACTACAGACTTCTGCCAACATAGCTATGTGGGTTGGGGGGTGTAATGAGGTGTCATCTCTGACCAACATAGCTGTGCCAGCAGAAGTCCTAGTATAGAAACTGTTATACTGGGAAAACTGTCTTTTTACCAATACTGGTTGTTTCACATGGGGGGTGGAATAAGCTATGCCCTGAAAAGCACAGCTTTGCCAGCAACCACACTAGGAGTGGAGCGCTTTGCCAGTATAGCATACCAGTTCACCTATACCGAAAGCCTTCCAAGTGTAGATCTGGCCTGAGGGTGCCTGAGGACGGGGAGGGGAGGGGAAGGGGAATATTAGCTGTGGGCAAAAACATAGTGTGGGGGAGGAGGGGAGACAGGTATTTGTGTAATTGAGTGCACATGTATGAATGAAAATGTGTGCCCTTGTGCAGGTGAATATGTGCTCCTGGGAGACTGGCAGCATGTATGTCCATGTCACAATGTGATTGTGTGTTTGTTTATTGCACTAGTGTGTAGATATATATGGGAGGGTTTGCACATGTGATAACTACAAATCCAGTGCTACATTCACATACATTTTACAAAAAGAACAGGAGTACTTGTGGCACCTTAGAGACTAACAAATTTATTAGAGCATAAGCTTTCGTGGGCTACAGCCCACTTCTTCGGATGCATA
>NW_020670589.1:0-1821 GCF_002925995.2 Terrapene triunguis | reverse complement strand
CAGGACTGGAATGGGGGGAAATTGAGGGGGTGGGACAGCAGGGGGAGCGATGGGGGTGGGATGACGGGAGAGGCTGAAGAAGAGATTTGGGGTAGGGCAGGGACTGAGGGCAGTGGGTTCGGGGTGGGAGGTACAGGGGGGACTGTGGGAGAGGCTGTGGGAACAGGGTCAGGGTGGGGGCTGAGGGCAGTGGGTTGGGTCTACACTGGCACCTCTCAGCATTGCTGTGCCGGGCAGCAGACCTGCGCCAGCGCTACCCTGGCAATGGAAGAGTCCTCAGCGGAAATGCAGACTTCATGACACAGACCCTCCTCGTCACTTCAAACCTGATGCTGCTCTGGTCAGTCACTAGGCTCTTGTCACTTTCAAACCCATGCAGGGTATCTGGCTCTTTTTCAGTTCTCAGGTTAAGAAAAGCCTCTGCATTTTGTGAGGGCTTCAGCATTCACATTCCTACTTCACAAACTGTCTGCCTGACACATTGCTCCCAGGGCATTCATCTTTATTCATTATCGGCAGGTCCATCAGATTAACGAGCAACACAGGGGGAAGCAACACAATGGTGTCAAGAATTTTTAATTTTTCAAACCACTTTGGCCTCAACAGGGATAACAGCAAATCTGGACAGAGCAGATGGGTGTCAGGATGGGTTTGGGTATTTATTTATTTATTTTTTTATGTGAAAATGTTTGGGTCTGAGCAAAGGCTGCAAACTTCCCTTTGGAAACCTCTGCTGATCTTTTGCCCCAGGGGCTAACGACAGCCTGGAATCCGGGACAGATTTCCACATCCATGCAAGGTGAGATGATTGGGGGGAGGGGAGGGGAGGGACTGTGGGGGAGGCTGTTGGAACAGGGGCAGGGACTGAGGGCAGTGGATTGAGGGTGGGGGCACAGGGGGGACTGCGGGGGAAGCTGAGGGAACAGGGTCAGGGTGAGGGCTGAGGGCAGTGGGTCTGAGGGGAGCCCCCCTCAGAGGGACCTGCCAGGGGGCCAGGTGAGCCCAGCAGTGCTTACCTGGAGCGGCTCCCAGGAAGCATCCAGCAGGCAGGTCCCGCTCTGGCTACTAGCCTAGGGGGGTCGCGTCGCTGGCGGGTCGGGTCACGTCGAGGGGGGCGGGGGGGACTCAGTCTCTCTGCCCACTGCCGGCGTCTACTAGGGTTACCATTCGTCCGGATTCCCCCGGACATGTCCGGCTTTTAGAGTTAAAAATAGTGTCTGGGGGGGAATTTGTAAATGTCCGGACTTCCCCCTCATGCAGAGTGCGCGCGGCTAACAGGGCAGCCGGCCAGATGGTGCCACTTACATGGGGCTCCGGCAGCCAGAGAGAGCCCCCTCCTCAGCTTCCCCCTCCTCTCCCCTGCAGCTGACAGCACTCCCTCCCTCCCTCGCAGATCACCAGCCAGCCGTTCGCACCGGCAGTCTGGAGCTCCACCCCCTGCTCCTCCTCCCCGGCACGCTGGTCTGAGCGGCAGGGTAAGGGGGCCAGGGGGTCGGAGAAGGGGCAGGGAGGTTCTGGAGGGGGCAGTCAAGAGACAGGGAGCAGGGGGGGGCTTTCTGGGGGTGGGGGTGTGGATAAGGTTTTGGGCAGTCAGGGTACAGGTAGAGGGTAGGGTCTCAGGAGGGGGCAGTTAGGGTGGGGGGGTCTCAGGAGGGGGCAGTTAGGGGACAAAGAACAGGGAGGCTTAGGTAGGGGGTGGGGTTCTGGAGGGCAGTTAAGAGCAGGGGTCCCAGGAGGGGTAGTCAGGGGACAAGGAGCAGGGGGAGGGTTGGGAGTTCTGAGGGGGGCGGGAAGTGGGAGGGAGTGGAAGGGGCAGGGGCG
>NW_020670588.1:0-1139 GCF_002925995.2 Terrapene triunguis | reverse complement strand
AGGCAGGGAGCAGAGGGGATTGGATGGGTCGGGAGTTCTGGGGGTCCTGTCGGGGTGGGGAGCGTTTGGATAGGGCGTGGGAGTACCTGGGGTCTGTCTGGGGGAAGGGGTGTGGATATGGGGCTGGGGTGTGGAGAGGGGTCAAGGCAGGCAGGGAGCAGAGGGGGTTGGATGAGTCGGGAGTTCTGGGGGTCCTGTCAGGGGGCGGGAAGCGGATGCCTAGGGCGTGGGAGTCCTGGGGGTCTGTCTGGGGGAGGGGGTGTGGAGAGGGGTCGAGGCAGGCAGGGAGCAGAGGGGGTTGGATAGATGGGTCAGGAGTTCTGGGGGTCCTGTCAGGGGGCGGGGAGTGGTTGGATAGGGTGTGGGAGTCCCGGGGGTCTGTCTGGGGGGGGGGTGTGTATATGGGCCGGGGCAGTCAGGGGACAGATAGGGTCCTAGGGGGGCAGTTAGGGTGGGAGGTTCTCAGGAGGGGGCAGTTAGGGGACAAGAAGCAGGGAGGCTTAGATAGGGGGTGGGATCCTAGGGGGCAGTTAGTGGCAGGGGTCCCAGGAGGGGCCAGTCAGGGGACAAGGAGCGGGGGGGGTTGGGAGTTCTGACGGGGGCAGTCAGGGGGTGGGAAGTGGGAGGGAGTGGATGGGGCAGGGGCGGGGCTAGAGCGGGGCTTCCCCCCCTCCCCCCAGTGTCCTCTTTTTTGATTGTGGAAATATGGTAACCCTAGACCCAGTCATCCTCTACTCGTGGAAGCGTAGAAAGTGATCTGACCCTATGTAGGCCTAAGGGCTTCTTTTATCCTGGATATTGCTGTTAAGAGGCTTGCACCTCTCGGAGTGTGAGTAATATAAGATGGTCATTTACTTTTTTAATAGCATGTCATATTTTAAAGCCCTGTGTGAGAGAAGGCTGTATGCTTAGAAGGTTATCATTAGTAGGGTTGCTTATGAATGATGTCTGGGTGTTTGTTGTATTTCATAATGATACAGTTAGAATACATTTCCCTCTTATAAAATGTAAGGTAAAATATGGCAAACCACAGGATCAAAATAAAGCCTCATATCCCTGCTTGTTAGTACAATTTAAATCAATTGGTGACCTAATGATGGCATCCAAATTGATTGTGATTTTGCTTCTTCTGGACCAGG
>NW_020670587.1:0-2177 GCF_002925995.2 Terrapene triunguis | reverse complement strand
TCTGTGGATGAGGGGAAAGCAGTGGATGTGTTATTCCTTGACTTTAGCAAAGCTTTTGATACGGTCTCCCACAGTATTCTTGCCAGCAAGTTAAAGAAGTATGGGCTGGATGAATGAACTATAAGGTGGATAGAAAGCTGGCTAGATTGTCAGGCTCAACGGGTAGTGATCAATGGCTCCATGTCTAGTTGGCAGCCGGTATCAAGCGGAGTGCCCCAGGGGTCGGTCCTGGGGCCGGTTTTGTTCAATATCTTCATTAATGATCTGGAGGATGGCATGGACTGCACTCTCAGCAAGTTTGCAGATGACACTAAACTGGGAGGAGTGATAGATATGCTGGAAGGTAGGAATAGGATACAGAGGGACCTAGACAAATTAGAGGATTGGGCCAAAAGAAACCTGATGAGGTTCAACAAGGACAAGTGCAGAGTCCTGCACTTAGGATGGAAGAATCCCATTCACTGTTACAGACTAGGGACTGAATGGCTAGGCAGCAGTTCTGCAGAAAAGGACCTAGGGGTTACAGTGGACGAGAAGCTGGATATGAGTCAACAGTGTGCCCTTGTTGCCAAGAAAACTAACGGCATTTTGGGCTGTATAAGTAGAGGCATTGCCAGCAGATCGAGGGATATGATCGTTCCCCTCTATTCAACATTGGTGAGGCCTCATCTGGAATACTATGTCCAGTTTTGGGCCCCACACTACAAGAAGGATGTGGAAAAATTGGAAAGAGTCCAGCGGAGGGCAACAAAAATGATTAGGGGGCTGGAGCACATGACTTATGAGGAGAGGCTGAGGGAACTGGGATTGTTTAGTCTGCAGAAGAGAAGAATGAGGGGGGATTTGATAGCTGCTTTCAACTACCTGAAAGGGGGTTCCAAAGAGGATGGCTCTAGACTGTTCTCAGTGGTACCAGATGACAGAACAAGGAGTAATGGTCTCAAGTTGCAGTGGGGGAGATTTAGGTTGGATATTAGGAAAAACTTTTTCACTAGGAGGGTGGTGAAGCACTGGAATGGGTTACCTAGGGAGGTGGTGGAATCTCCTTCCTTAGAGGTTTTTAAGGTCAGGCTTGACAAAGCCCTGGCAAGGATGATTTAGTTGGGAATTGTTCCTGCTTTGAGCAGGGGGTTGGACTAGATGACCTCCTGAGGTCCCTTCCAACCCTGATATTCATTCTTCATTCATTCATTCTTCATTCTCACCAGCGGGACCCGGTCCTGTAGGTGTCTCCGAGAACACCTGAAACCTGTCGGACTCTGCAGCAGGAGGGCTGGATGGAGGCCACCTATAGATGGGGGGACAGCACAGCAGCAGAAGAGCAGAGAGATGTAGGGCAAGCATGGGGGGGAGGGATAGCTCAGTGGTTTGAGCATTGGCCTGCTAAACCCGGGGTTGTGAGTTCAATCTTTGAGGGGGCCATTTAGGGAACTGGGGTAAAAATCGGTCTGGAGATTGGTCCTGCTTTGAGCAGGGGGTGGGACTAGATGACCTCCTGAGGTCCCGTCCAACCCTGATATTCTGTGATGCACACAGGGATGGTTTCACTTGTTAAGGAAGGGGCTACCCAAGTGGCTGACCTGGCTTAGGTCCCTAACCCCATGACAGGGTTTGCTGATGAGGATCCCGAGCAGATGGAACTGCTGTCTCTGGTCCGTCGGTCAGATGTACCATGTTAGCTGCCTAAGACTCTCTCCTCGGCATTGCACTCAGGGCTAGCTTGTGCAGCTGGCTGGTTCTCACGATCCCTTCCCTAAATGCTTAATTCTCCCCCTGCATTGTACATGGAGCCTGGGTGTCTAGCTCTGGGTGGAGATGCCACAAGGCAGCAGGCGACCTAGGGTTAGGCATTGCCCTGCTGAGCTAAGCAGGTCTAAAGATCTTTAACAAGCTGGACCTTAGTCACTCTGTACCTCTTTAAAAGGGAGATGACAGCACTTCATGTTGTGAGGATATATACACTGAAGATAGTGAGGTGCTCAAATAGAGTAGTGGGGGCCATGTAAGAACCTACGGCAGACAGTCGGAAAGGGGGGAATCACATCAGAGCAGATTTTCTTACTTCCAGATGGACTGGAAGCACCAGACCACTTGGGACTGGGTCCTCCCCTTTTATTTAATCTGAAAAACAAAAGAGGTGTCAGGTAGCCTTACAAAACTAGTCAGCCTGAAGCCTA
>NW_020670586.1:0-8248 GCF_002925995.2 Terrapene triunguis | reverse complement strand
GGGGGGGGGCAGGAACAGACCAGCCCGGTGGAGTAACACGCGCTGCAGAAGAAGGGCTTTCCCAGGATAGCCCAGGTCTCCCCGCCATCACCTCGCCTGGTCCCTACCTGCTCCGGGGAGCCCAGCAGCCGCACTGCCCAGGGGCTCGGTGCGGCTGCGGGCACAGCCGCGACTGCGATCCGAGCTGGACGAAAGAGCGAGAGCGTAACAGTTGTGACTTCCAGAGCCTGAAGTGAGAAAATGGCGACAGGGCTAAGGAGGCTGGGCGGGTCCCCGCCCGTTCAGCCCCGCCCCTGAGCGCCGGTTGACTGCCGCTGCTGAGGCAAAAGCAGCGTTTGGTCTGTTTCAGCCCGTCCCGCCCCCGTCAACCAATATGGCCCCCGTCAACCAATATGGCCCCGGGGCCCTGCCTAGCAGCCCTGCCCCGCCCTGCCGAGGCGCCCTGCCCGGATATGACGCTTTGTACAGAGCTGAGTCTTCCTGTTTTGGTGATCAGGTGGTTCCGCAGTTTCTTTGAGTGTGACACAATCTCCCGCCCCCCCCGAATCTGTGCCATTTGAAGGGAAGATGAAGTCTGTCTGTTTCTGTAAGAGTTTTTTCATTACGTTGATGGATTTCTACTTCATACGGCTAAATTCAGTGCTTGTATGAGGACAGATTTCAGAGTAGCAGCCGTGTTAGTCTGCATCAGCAAAAACAAGGAGGAGTCCTTGTGGCACCTTAGAGACTAACACATTTATTTGAGCATAAGCTTTCGTGGGCTAAAACCCACTTCATCAGATGCATGGAGTGAAAATTACAGTAGCAGGTATAAATAGACAGCACATGAAAAGATGGGAGTTGCCTTACCATGTGGAGGGTTAGTGCTAACAAGGCCAATTCACTCAGAATGAGTTCTCAAAACTGGAGACGCTCATAAAAAACCAACCTTCCACACAAACTTCCTCGTGGCTGGACTTCACAAAAACTAGACAAGCCATTTACAATACACACTTTGCTTCTCTACACAGGAAATAGGACACTAAACTAAACTCCTACATGCCACAAGGGGCCACAACAATGGTACCCTTAACTCACCCAACAACATTGTTAATCTATCCAGCTACACACGTAGCCCAGCAGAAGAGTCTGTCCTATCTCAGGGCTTCTCCTTCTACCCCACCACCCCCATGAATATGGTACTGTTTTGCAGTGACCTAGAATCCTACTATCGCTGTCTCCGACTCAAGGAATATTTCCACCACACCACTGAACAGCGCACTAACCCACAGAAATCTTCCTACCAATGCTACAAGAAGAAGGATTTTGCATGGATTTTGCTCCTCCTGACAGTATAAACAATAGACTGGACTTCTACATAGAGTGCTTCCGCCGACGTGCACGGCCTGAAACTGTGGAAAAGCAGCATCACTTGACCCATAACCTCAGCCGTGCAGAACACAACGCCATCCACAGCCTCAGAAACAACTCTGACATTATAATCAAAGAGGCTGACAAAGGAGGTGCTGTCGTCATCATGAATAGGTCAGAGTATGAACAGGAGGTAACTCTCTAACACCACATTCTACAGGCCATTACCCTCTGATCCCACTGAGGGGTACCAAAAGAAACTGCACCATCTGCTCAAGAAACTCTCTGAAGAAACACAGGAACAAATCTACACAGACACACCTCTAGAGCCCCGACCAGGGGTATTCTATCTACTACCCAAGATCCGTAAACCTGGGAATCCTGGACGCCCCATCATCTCAGGCATTAGCACCCTGACAGTAGGATTGTCTGGCTATGTGGACTCTCTCCTCAGGCCCTACGCTACCAGCACTACCAGCTATCTTCAAGACACCACTGACCCCCTCAGGAAACTACAATCCATTGGTGATCCTCCAGAAAACACCATCCTAGCCACTATGGATGTAGAAGCTCTCTACACCAACATTCAACACAAAGATGGACTACAAGCCGTCAGGAACAGTATACCCGATAATGTCACGGCAGACCTGGTGGCTGAGCTTTGTGACTTTGTCCTCACCCACAACTATTTCAGATTTGGGAGTGATTTATACCTTCAAGTCATCAGGACTGCTATGGGTACCCATATGGCCCCACAGTATGCCAACATTTTTATGGCTGACTTAGAACAACGCTTCCTCAGCTCTCGTCCCCTAGTGCCCCTCCTCTACTTGCGCTACACTGATGACATCTTCAGCATCTGGACCCATGGGAAGGGGGCCCTTGAAGAATTCCACCAGGATTTCAACAATTTCCACCCCACCATCAACCTCAGCCTGGACCAGTCCACACTACAGTGCAAATAAGTGATGGTCACATAAACACCACCCTATACTGGAAACCTACTGACGGCTGTACTTACCTACATGTCTCCAGCTTTCATCCGGACCACATCACATGATCCATTGTCTACAGCAAAGCCCTAAGATACAACCACATTTGCTCCAATCCCTCAGAGAGACGAACACCTACAGGATCTCTATCAAGCGTTCTTAAAACTACAATACCCACCTGGGGAAGTGAAGAAACAGATTGAGAGAGCCAGAAGGGTACCCAGAAGTCACCTACTAAAGGTCAGGCCCAACAGAGAAAGTAACAGAACGCCACGGGCCATCACCTACAGCTCCCAGCCAAAACCTCTCCAGCACATCATCAAGGATCTACAACCAATCCTGGAGGACGATCCCTCACTCTCACAGACCTTGGGAGACAGGCCAGTCCTCTCTTACAGACAGTCCCCCAACCTGAAGCAAATACTCACCAGCAACTATGCACCACACAACAGAAACACTAACCCAGGAACCAATCCCTGCAACAAACCCCGTTGTCAACTCTGTCCGCATATCTATTCAAGGGACACCATCATAGGACCCAACCACATCAGCCACACCATCAGGGGCTTGTTCATCTGCACATCTACCAATGTGATATATGCCAACATGTGCCAGCAATGCCCCTCTGCCATGTACATTGGCCAAACCGGACAGTCTTTACGCCAAAGAATAAATGGACACAAATCAGACATCAAGAATTGTAACATTCAAAAACCAGTAGGAGAGCACTTCAATCTCTGCGGACACTCAGTAACAAACTTAAAAGTGGCCATTCTTCAACAAAAAAACCTTCAAAAACAGACTTCAATAAGAAACTGCAGAGCTGGAATTAATTTTCAAACTTGATGCTATCAAACTGGGTCTGAATAAAGACTGGGAGTGGCTGGCTTACTACAAAAAGTAATTTTCCCTCTGTTGATACTCACACCTTCTTGTCAACAGTTGGGAATGGGCCACATCCACCCTGATTGAATTGGCCTCGTTAGCACTGACCCTCCACTTGGTAAGGCAACTCCCATCTTTTCATGTGTTAGTATATTTATACCTGTCTACTGTAATTTTCACTCCATGCATCTGATGAAGTGGGTTATAGCCCACAAAAGCTTATGCCCAAATAAATGTGTTAGTCTCTAAGGTGCGACAGGACTCCTCGTTGTTTTTGCTGATACAGACTAACATGGCTACCCCTCTGTTAACTGACAATGGACCTTGGGAGATGCCTATCCACATCTGCTGAGCCTTCCTGGAAATGTTCAAAGTAGTATATAAACAATGGCTACCAGTAAATAACGGAATCATTCATGGACATGTGACTTGCCCATGTGACTCCAAGCTCCATCTTGCTGCTGTGATTTTCCACAGAAGAACAAAGGGGTTTCCTTCCACAGGGCAGAGGATATAAAAGGCCCTGGGAATCCCTCCATTTTGTCTTCAGTCCTGCTTCCGACCTCTGGGGGAAATTTGCTACGAAGTGAAGCTCTAAACATAGGACTGAACGACCCATCCCAGCTGGGCTGTACTCCAGAGACTTGATTTGAGCCAGCAGTTTATTCCATCACTGCTACAAGCCTGAACCAAGAACTTTGCAATTCTTGTATGTATTTGATCCCTTTAACCAATTTTAACTCTCATCTATATTTCTTTCTTTTTATGAATAAACCTTTAGATTTTAGATACTAAAGGAGATTGGCAGCAGCGTGATTTTTGGGTAAAATCTGATTTGTACATTGACCTGGGTTTTGTGACTGGTCCTTTGGGAACAGGAGATCCCTTTAATTGGGGATATTGGTTTTCATAACCACACATCCCTATAAGGAGTGTTACTGGTGGTGATACAGAGGAACTGGAGTATCTGAGGGAATTGCTTGTATGTATGACTTCTTGTTAGCCTGTGGAATGAAACAGAAGTTCTCTGGCTGGTTTGGTGTGCCTTGGGAGGAAAGGACCCCCAGTCTTGGGCTGTGACTGTGTTGTTCTAAGCACTTTGTCCTGAACTCGATACTCTCAGTTGTGTCCCACGAGAGCACAGCCCCTTGTCACAACAGGACAGAGCACATGGACCCAGTATTAGTGTAGGGGGCATCAGATGGCTATGGGCTGGGGACCAAGACCTAGGGAGCCAGTGTCGGCATAGTGAGGGGAGGGGAGATAAGGGAAGGGTTGGATTTGGTGTGGGGTGCAACAGCCCGGGGAGCCAGTGTTGGTGTAGTGGGGGGCAGTGGCGCTGCAACAATTTTTAGGGTTGGGGTGCTGAACTGTGCCCCCCCTTACCTCTGTCCATGCCCCTCACCGCCCCAGGCTGGGGCCACAGCTGGGGATGGCAGCGGAGTCCCGGGCCAGCAGCAGGACCCCGGACAGCGGTGGAGCCCCTGAGGCCGGCTGCCTGGACCCTGGGTGTTGACGGACGGCGGGACGCCATGGGGTCCGGCGCACGGGACCCAGGGCTGGCAGAACTGGTGGTGGGGACCTGGGGCCACCCTCCAGGTGCGGGGATGCCTGGTGCAAAACCTGGGGTGCTGCAGCACCCCGTGCACCCATACTTCCTGTGCCTATGGTAGTGGGGGGAAGAAAAGGAAGAGGTTGGATGTGGTGTGGGGTGCAGAGACCCGGGTAGCCAGTGTCGGTGTAGTGGGGGACCAGGGAGGGGATGGATTTGGTGGGGGGGGGTGCAGAGGCCTGGGGAGCCAGTGTCAGAGCGGTGGGGGAGGAACAGACCTATCTAGGGAGCGCTGTAGCATGCTGTACACGAGAAGGGCTTTTTCACGATAGCCTCCATTGGCACAGCGGTGCTAGCCTAGCCCGGGTCCCAGCGCTGGGCACACCGCAGGTCAGGCGAGGAGGGAGCGTCACGGGGTGGCAGCTGAGTTCAGTGACTAGGGCGCCTGCCAACAGAGCTCCTGGTGCTGGGCTCGAGGATGCCGCGGTCCTGTTGTTCGCTCCCCCGGAGTGGCATCTGCTGGCAAAGCGCTATTCTTCTTTGAGTGATTGCTTATTTGGGGTGTGTGCTTGCCACATGCACCGGTGCCAGAAGTTTTTCCCTCAGCAGTACCCGTAGGGGAGTGGCTCTGGCGCCCACTGGAATGGTGTGCATATGGCGTGGCATATATGGCGTCATATGCTCCCCTCACCCTCAGTTCCTTCTTGACACCAGTGATGGTGCTTGGAACCATAGGCGCTCACTTCTGCTGACGCTGGTGGGTGCTCGACCGCTCTCTGCCCCTGGCCCTGACTCCGCCCCTCCCTTCCCCTATTCCAATCCCTTCCCCAAATCCCTGCCCCTGCCTCTTCCCCGCCTCCTCCCCTGAAAGCGCACCGTTCCTGCTCCTCCCCCCTCCCTCCCAGAGTTTGTTACGCCGTGAAACAGCTGTTTTGCAGTGGCAAGCGCTGGGAGGAGAAGCGGGGATGCAGCATGCTCAGGGGAGGAGGCGGAGGCGAGGTGGGGCGGGGAGGGGAGCTTGGGTGAATACACCTGCACCCACCTGAATGCTCTGCACCCACCAATTTTTCCCTGTGGGTGCTCCAGCCCCGGAGCACATATGCTTGGAACTATGCTGATGCAGCTCATGCTGTTGCTTTTCTTTATCCTACTGTGAATAGTGGTGTGATGTTTTTGGTCACAGAGATTCCCTTGGGACTGTCACCTGATATGCTGAAATCACCTCTAAGCTAGTTTTCCCTGCCAGCTTGGGAATTCCAGAACCCTGTCTTGTTGAGCCAGACACATTAGCTTGCTGCAACACAGACCCAGATCTGGTCCACGCCTCCAAAGCTGCAGACTTTAGCTGAAAACTGCTCAGCAGGTCACCTATCTTCAGCATCCAGACACCCAGCTCCAAATGGGGTCCAAACCCCAAATAAATCTTTTACTCTGTATAAAGCTTATACAGGGTAAATTCATAAATTGTCTGCCCTCTATAACACTGATGGAGATATGCTCAGCTGTTTGCTCCCCCAGACATTAATAATTTAATCTGGGTTTATTAATAAACAAAAGTGATTTTATTAAGTATTAAAAGTAAGATTTAAGTGGTTTCAAGTAATAACAGAGCAAAGTAAGTCACAAAAGCAAAATAAAACAAAACATGCAAGTCGAAGCCTAATACATTAAGAAACTGATTACAGGTAATCTCTCACCCTCAAAGATGTTCCAATAAGCTTACTTCACAGACTGGACCCTTTCCTAGTCTGGGCCCAATCTTTTCCCCGCTTCAGTCTTTGTTAGATCCAGCAGACATTTCAGGTGATAAGCAGGGGTTTTCTCATGACTTGCCGTGCCTTTTGTCCTGCTCCACTCCCATTTATATCTTTTGTCTGTGCTTGGACACTCGTCCTCATTAATGGAAAAGTACAAGGACTAAGATGGATTCCAGTACCATGTGATATGGTCACATGTCTCTGAGACCTCTAGTCTCCATTCCTCCTGGGTTGGCCCACAGACACACAGGAAGGCTTGCAAGTAAATAAACCATTTACCATCAATTGTCCTAATTAATGGGAGCTATCAAGTTCCTAATGCCCCATTGACAGCCCTCAGGTGGTGTGACTAAAACAGTGATACAAGTTTATATCTTATTTCCCCAATTCCAGACATAAAAATAATACATGCAAACAAATAGGATGAACACACTCAGTAGATTACAAGCTTTCTAATGATGTCATACAAGAGACGTTTTGCACAAAGCAAATTACAGTTACATCATATTTACATTCATAAGCATATTTCTATAAACCATATGGAGTGCAATGTCACAAGTTGTTCTTTGTTAGTTAGAGACTTGTTAGGTCCCTTTCGGTACTTTGCCTCGGGATGGTGCATGCCCAAATCCCCAGGCTTTAAGCTGTGTGAACGCTGTCGGAGGCCCATGCCCATTAGTGAAACACACACACACACACACACACACACACGCTGTTTGCGCTGCTTGGGCGAAGGTCACATTAGTGACAGGTGCAGGATTTGCAAATCCTTCAAACTCAGGACAAAGAAGGAGAGAGACATTCACTTGAAAAACCTCCTTATGGAGTCCGCCCTCGCCCCGACACCAGAGCAACGCTCTGATTTGGCACCGAACACCGTAGCCTCGGTGCACCGCACCCCACCAGTGCTGTTTGCATGCCAGCACCAGTCACCTTCTGTGGCTCTGTCAAAGCCTAAGAAGATGGGGAAAGGAAGGTCTCCAGTTTCCTGCAAGGGAAAGGAAAAGTCTGAGGCAGAGAAGGACCCAGCCCTGGGCATATCTCCACCCCAGCCAGACAGCACAACCATGGTAAACTGGGCAGTTGTTCTGTACTCAGCTCATCGGTAAAGCAGGAAATGTAGGGAGGGAAAATGTTGAATGCCCAGCTACAAACCAGGGAATAACGGGTTAGGGCAGTGTAAGCTTTCCTGTAGTCTCTAAGGGGCCACAAGCGCGCCTGTTCTGCTTGCTGTTTACGTTGCACACAGCTTCATTTCCGGGCACGACGGGGTTTCTCGGAAGGGCCCGGGGGCGGGACGGGCTGAAACAGACCAAACGCTGCTTTTGCCTCAGCAGCGGCAGTCAACCGGCGCTCAGGGGCGGGGCTGAACGGGCGGGGACCCGCCCAGCCTCCTTAGCCCTGTCGCCATGTTCGTTTTGGGGAGGTGAGATCGCGGTCAGGGCTGGTGATGTCTCTCCGGGCCCGGCGGTTCTGCTCTCGCTCTTTTGTCCAGCTCGGGTCGCGGCCGCTGCCGCACTGACCCTCCGCCCGCTCCCATGGGCCGCGCGGCTGCTGGGCGCCCCGGAGCAGGTAGGGACCGGGCGGGGGTCGGGGGGAACCCGGGCGAGGCTGGCGCCGCTGTACCGGGGGGTGTCCTGGAAAAGCCCTTCCCGTGCAGCGCATGTTACACCCCCCGGGCGGGTCTGTTCCTGCCCCACCCGATCCCACGC
>NW_020670585.1:0-3950 GCF_002925995.2 Terrapene triunguis | reverse complement strand
AAACTAACTGGTCTGTAGTTTCCTGGGTTGTTTTTATTTCCCTTTTTTCAGATGGGCACTATATTTGCCCTTTTCCAGTATTCTGGAATCTCTCCCGTCTCCCAAGATAATAGTTAGAGGCTCAGATACCTCCTCTATTAGCTCCTAGAATCATAGAATCATAGAATATCAGGGTTGGAAGGGACCTCAGGAGGTCATCTAGTCCAACCCCCTGCTCAAAGCAGGACCAACACCAACTAAATCATCCCAGCCAGGGCTTGTCAAGCCGGGCCTTAAAAACCTCCAAGAAAGGAGATTCCACCACCTCCCTAAGTAATGCATTCCAGTGCTTCACCACCCTCCTAGTGAAATAGTGTTTCCTAATATCAACCTAGACCTCCCCCACTGCAATTTGAGACCATTGCTCCTTGTTCTGTCATCTGCCACCACTGAGAACAGCCGAGCTCCATCCTCTTTGGAACACCCCCTCAGGTAGTTGAAAGCAGCTATCAAATCCCCCCTCATTCTTCTCTTCTGGAGACTAAACAATCCCAGTTCCCTCAGCCTCTCCTCATAAGTCATGTGCTTCAGCCCCCTAATAATTTTTGTTGCCCTCCGCTGGACTCTTTCCAATTTTTCCACATCCTTCTTGTAGCGTGGGGCCCAAAACTGGACACAGTACTCCAGATGAGGCCTCACCAATGTCGAATAAAGGGGAACGATCACGTTCCTCCATCTGCTGGCAATGCCCCTACTTATACAGCCCAAAATGCCGTTAGCCTTCTTGGCAACAAGAGCACACTGTTGACTCATATCCAGCTTCTCATCCACTGTGACCCCTAGGTCCTTTTCTGCAGAACTGCTACCTAGCCATTCGGTCCCTAGTCTGTAGCTGTGCATGGGATTCTTCCGTCCTAAGTGCAGGACTCTGCACTTGTCCTTGTTGAACCTCATCAGGTTTCTTTTGCCCCAATCCTCTAATTTGTCTAGGTCCCTCTGTATCCGATCCCTACCCTCTAATGTATCTACCACGCCTCCTAGTTTAGTGTCATCGGCAAACTTGCTGAGAGTGCAGTCCACGCCATCCTCCAGATCATTAATAAAGATATTAAACAAAACCGGCCCCAGGACCGACCCTTGGGGCCCTCTGCTTGAAACTGGCTGCCAACTAGACATGGAGCCATTGATCACTACCCGTTGAGCCCGACGATCTAGCCAGCTTTCTATCCACCTTACAGTCCATTCATCCAGCCCATACTTCTTTAACTTGGCAGCAAGAATACTGTGGGAGACCGTATCAAAAGCTTTGCTAAAGTCAAGGAATAACACATCCACTGCTTTCCCCTCATCCACAGAGCCAGTTATCTCATCATAGAAGGCAATTAGGTTAGTCAGGCACGACTTCCCCTTGGTGAATCCATGCTGACTGTTCCTGATCACTGTCCTCTCCTCTAAGTGTTTCATAATTGATTCCTTGAGTACCTGCTCCATGATTTTTCCAGGGACTGAGGTGAGGCTGACTGGCCTGTAGTTCCCCGGATACTCCTTCTTCCCTTTTTTAAAGATGGGCACTACATTAGCTTTTTTCCAGTCATCCATGACCTCCCCCAATCAACATGAGTTTTCAAAAATAATGGCTAATGGCTCTGCAATCTCATCCACCAACTCCTTTCGCACCCTCGGATGCAGCGTATCCGGCCCCATGGACTTGTGCACGTCCAGTTTTTCTAAATAGTCCCGAACCACTTCTTTCTCCACAGAGGGCTGGTCACCTTCTCCCCATATTGTGCTGCCCAGTGCAGCAGTCTGGGAGCTGACCTTGTTTGTGAAGATAGAGGCAAAAAAAGCATTTAGTACATTAGCTTTTTCCACATCCTCAGTCACTAGGTTGCCTCCCTCATTCAGTAAGGGTCCCACACTTTCCTTGACTTTCTTCTTGTTGCTAACATACCTGAAGAAACCCTTCTTGTCACTCTTAACATCTCTTGCTAGCTGCAACTCCAAGTGTGATTTGGCCTTCCTGATTTCACTCCTGCATGCCTGAGCAATATTTTTATACTCCTCCCTGGTCATTTGTCCAATCTTCCACTTCTTGTAAGCTTCTTTTTTGCGTTTAAGATCAGCAAGGATTTCACTGTTTAGCCAAGCTGGTTGCCTACCATATTTACTATTCTTTCTACACATCGGGATGGTTTCTTCCTGCAACCGCAATAAGGATTCTTTAAAATACAGCCAGCTCTCCTGGACCCCTTTGCCCTTCATGTTATTCTCCCAGGGGATCCTGCCCATCTGTTCCCTGAGGGAGTCAAAGTCTGCTTTTCTGAAGTCCAGGGTCCGTATTCTGCTGCTCTCCTTTCTTCCTTGTGTCAGGATCCTGAACTCGACCATCTCATGGTCACTGCCTCCCAGGTTCCCATCCACTTTTGCTTCCCCTACTAATTCTTCCCTGTTTGTGAGCAGCAGGTCAAGAAAAGCTCTGCCCCTAGTTGGTTCCTCCAGCACTTGCACCAGGAAATTATCCCCTACACTTTCCAAAAACTTCCTGGATTGTCTGTGCACCGCTGTATTGCTCTCCCAGCAGATATCAGGGTGATTAAAGTCTCCCATGAAAACCAGGGCCTGCCATCTAGCAATTTCTGCTAGTTGCCAGAAGAAAGCCTCGTCCACCTCATCCCCCTGGTCTGGTGGTCTATAGCAGACTCCGACCACGACATCACCCTTGTTGCTCACACTTCTCAACTTTATCCAGAGACACTCAGGTTTTTCTGCAGTTTCATACCGGAGCTCTGAGCAGTCATACTCCTCTCTTACATACAACGCAACTTCCCCACCTCTTCTGCCCTGCCTGTCCTTCCTGAACAGTTTATATCCATCCATGACAGTACTCCAGTCATGTGAGTTATCCCACCAAGTCTCTGTTATTCCAATCGCATCATAGTTCCCTGACTGTGCCAGGACTTCCAGTTCTCCCTGCTTGTTTCCCAGGCTTCTTGCATTTGTGTATAGGCGCTTAAGATAACTCATTGATCATCCCTCTTTCTCAGTATGAGACAGGAGTCCTCCCCTCTTGCGCTCTCCTGCTTGTGCTTCCTCCCACTATCCCATTTCCCCACTTACCTCAGGGCTTTGGTCTCCTTCTCCCTGTGAACCTAGTTTAAAGCCCTCCTCACTAGGTTAGCCAGCCTGCTGGCGAAGATGCTCTTCCCTCTCTTCGTTAGGTGGAGCCCATCCCTGCCCAGCACTCCTCCTTCTTGGAACACCATCCCATGGTCGAAGAATCCAAAGCCTTCTCTCCGACACCACCTGCGTAGCCATTCGTTGACTTCCATGATTCGACGGTCTCTACCCAGGCCTTTTCCTTGCACAGGGAGGATGGACGAGTACACCACTTGCGCCTCAAACTCCTTTATCCTTCTTCCCAGAGCCACGTAGTCTGCAGTGATCCGCTCCAGGTCATTCTTGGCAGTATCATTGGTGCCCACGTGGAGAAGCAGGAAGGGGTAGCGATCCGAGGGTTTGATGAGTCTCGGCAGTCTCTCCGTCACATCGTGTATCCTAGCTCCTGGCAAGCAGCAGACCTCTCAGTTTTCCCGGTCGGGGCGGCAGATAGATGACTCAGTCCCCCTGAGGAGGGAGTCCCCGACCACCACCACCCTCCTCCTCCTCTTGGGAGTGGTGGTCGTGGAACCCCCATCCCTAGGACAGTGCATCTTTTGCCTTCCAATTGGTGGAGTCTCCTTCTGCTCCCTTCCCTCAGATGGGTCATCTAGTCCACTCTCCGCATTAGTACCTGTAGAGAGAACATGGAAACAATTGCTCACCTGTATCTCCATTGCTGGTACATGGACGCTCCCCTTTCTCCTTCTGGAGGTCACATGCTGCCAAACTTCTTCATCATCCGTCTGTCCCTGCTGCGCCTGCTCTGAATCTTCAGAACATTGTGGCCGTAGAAGCATCTCCTGACGTCTGTC
>NW_020670584.1:0-1191 GCF_002925995.2 Terrapene triunguis | reverse complement strand
TTAGAAAAGTTTCCCATAATATCCCTCATGCTTTCAAAATGCTACACGATATGGGGCCAGAGTCTCTGCTGGTGTAAATGGGTGCAGCTCTACTGACTTCCCTGCAGCTGCATCAATTTACGTCAGCGGAGAATTTCGGCTCCTGGACTACTTTAAGACTTTTTGTTTCTCTTTAAACCTATTGACGTGGATTCAGTGAGGCTGAAAACTGCTGGCTTCACAGAGCAGGAACAAGGAGATGGCAAATTCCTCCACCCCCTCCCACCAGTAATAAGGCTGCGGCTGTACAAGACACATTGTAAAGAGAGCCACTGACCAGAGGAACTTTACAGTCTAACAGATGGACAGAAAAGATGAGACACCCTGAGCCTCTCAGAGGAGGGAGCTCATGTAGGTGTCTACGTCAGTTGATCTGTCTGCTTTTCCTACGTAACAATGGTGCAGAAAGGATGACAACATGGGTTTGTATTTTTTTCATATTTTTATATATACTGTATATTTCAAATACAACAAACAGACCAAAATACCAGAATTATCATAATGCACAAAGTAAAGAGAGGTAGGATAAAGGGAAGGGGTGGAAGTGACATATCTAGCTTCAGGTTCTGCATTAATCATAGCCCCTTAAATACTCAGCCTCAATTGTTTTGTATTTTTTTGGCCATTCCCCTGCTTTGGAATGTCTGTTGTTCATTAGCTGCAACACCAGCCAGATCACTAAGCCAGGCAGCAGTGTTTGCTTCGGATCGAGTTTTCCATTTTTGCAGGATTAATTTTTTAGTGACCAGAAGTCCTACGCTGGAGCCAGGCCAGCTTGTTATCCAGTAACCTCCAGGTATCAGGAATATATCTGTGACGGGTTGAGTCACAGAAACCTCTTTGGGACCATCACCTGGTGTGCTGAGACTACCTCTGAGCCCATTTTCCCTGCCAGCTTGGGACTTCAGAACCCTGTCTTGTTGAGCCAGACATGCTAGCCTAATGCAAACACAGACCCAGGGTCTGAACCACGCCCCCAAAGCTGCAGGCTTTAACTGAAAACAGTTTAAGAAGTGCTCCTGTCTCCAGCACCCAGATACCCAGTTCCCAATGGGATCCAAACCCCAAATAAATCCGTTTTACTCTGTATAAAGCTTATATAAGGTAAATTGTCCGCCCTCTATAACACTGGTAGAGAGATATGCACAGCTG
>NW_020670583.1:0-1618 GCF_002925995.2 Terrapene triunguis | reverse complement strand
GGCCTCTGTGCACGACGCCCCCTTAATGCGGGGAGAAGCTGCCGGTGTATCAGCCCGAAATGCTCCTTATCCCGTTTTGCTACCTTCGGTGTACTGAGCATGCTCACTCGAACTGAGCATGCCCAGTAAGCTCCGTTGTAGCCACTGCCCTCTCTCTGCCCTTACTTCTACTTACGATTTGCTGCCCCCTCTTTGGGGGGGTTTAAAAGGATTAAGGGGGCAAATCGCAGCGGGGGGGCTGTCAGGGTCTGAGCAGGGGGCATAATTTTACTGGCCTGGGGGGTTCAAGCTACTGTAGCTAGCGGCAGAAGAGGGCCTGAAGGGGAAAAATCGGTGGTGGGGGGTGAGAGCCGGGGTTAAGCGGGGGCGGGGAGACACTGCCAGACCCCGTGCGGGCACAAAACCCCCGTTTAGGGGAGAGGGAGAGGGGGGGACAGTGACCCCATGGGACAAGCCACCCACTGTGCTCGCTAATCTAGGGGTGTGGGGGGGGCAGAGGCTGTTTTTGTTCTTCTCACAGGGACGCTGCATGTCAGCCTCGGAGCAGAGGGCGGGTTCCTGGGACTGGGGTCTTAAAGGCACAGGCCTCCAATTCCTAGCCTGTCAAAGCTTAATCACCGCAGCTCCTCTCTATCCTATACAAGTGGTGGGGGGGGGGGGGGGGGGTGTCAAGTGGGGCAATTTTCCGCAGGGGCCCCCACGAATATGTCGGAGGCTGCCCCCGCCTCCGTCTTCCCCTGGTGTCTCAGCGTGCCGCGTCCGGGAGCGGCCCTGGCGCACTGTAGCACCGTGGCTCCAACGCTGTCCGGGGCAGCTCCTGGTCGCAGCACGCTGAGGCTCCAGGAGAGGGGGTAAGCGGCATGGTAAGGGTCCGGGCACCCCCCCCCCCGACCCCATCCCAACCATCACCATCACCCAGCAACAGCCCATTATGTAATTGCAAATGTATACATACCATTAAAGCATTTAATGTTTTTAAATAATGTGTTTAGTGTATTTTCAAATTATTACAAATTAATTTTTGAATGTATTTCACTATTTTTTTTTTTTACATTTCCAAATACATGTTACTGTAGTATTGCAACTTTTTTTTATGGAAGGGGCCCCAAAAATTGCTTTGCTTTGTAATAATTTGAAAATACACTAAATACATTATTTAAAAACATTAAATGCTTTAATGGTATGTATAGCAGCTGCTTAGCTGCAGTGCACCAGGGCCGCTCCCGGACACGGCGCACTGAGACGCCGGGGGATGGGGGAAGACGGATGCAGGGGGAGCCTCCGACATATTCATGGCGGCCCCTGCGGGGCCCCCGGGGCCTGGGGCAAATTGCACCACTTGCCCCCCCCCGGGCAGCCCTGAGACATTCTCTCGCCTAGACCTAGACCAGTTTCAACAGATTTAAAATTTTTATTAAGATGTTAAAAAAAAAAGGGAACAGAGTTTGAGCATAGAAGTTTCTGGTTATCAGGGAATACTGTACAGATTATCGATGGTGCAAAGTTTGGTTTAAAATCAGGTGGCCTAAGGAATACATAATCTGCAATATCCCCGATTGGAGGTAAAAGGGTGATGGGTCAAAGTACAGGCATTGAGATATGAGGGTATGAAGTTCAT
>NW_020670582.1:0-1083 GCF_002925995.2 Terrapene triunguis | reverse complement strand
GAGGCAGGGGTGTGGAGAGGGGTTGGAGGAGGCAGGGAGTGGGGGGGTTGTATGGGTCAGGAGTTCTGGGAGTCCTGTCAGGGGGTGGGGAGCAGTTGGATAGGCGTGGGAGTCCCGAGGGCCTGTCTGGGGGCAGGGGTGTGGATAAGGGTCGGGGCAGTCAGGGGACAGGTAGGGGGTAGGGTCCTGGGGGGCAGTCAGGGGACAAGGAGCAGGGAGGCTTAGGTAGGGGGTAGAGTCCTGGGGGGGCAGTTAGGGGCAGGGGTCCCAGGAGGGGGTAGTCAGGGGACAAGGAGCAGGGGAGGTTGGGGGTTCTGAGGGGGGAAGTCAGGGGGCGGGAAGTAGGAGGGAGTGGATGGGGCGGGACTAGGGCAGGGCAGGGGCGGGGCTAGGGCGGGGCTCCCTGGGTGCACACCCTAAGGAAATGGGCTGTGCACGCCTATGGTAATGACACAGGTGTCACAGAGATCGGACTTTGCCTCCAAATGTTGAGGATTTCATATATTTTTCTCTGTTTCTCCTCTTAGGAATCCCCAGATTACACCATCCAGGAAACTCCAGTTTCGGTCCAGCGGCAGAGGCAGTAGCAGGTGAGTAGAGCTGATATATCTCTGCTCTTCAGAGACATCTCACAGGTGTTTGGCCGAGTGAAGTGAGACCCTACACTCATTTCAATGGCATTTCTCTGTCTGCTTGTATGTAATGCATAACTTTTAACACCACATCCTATCAATGCCAAGATTTCAGGGAATATTCTAGGCATCAATGACCAGGATCCTATTGATTTTGTGGGAAATCAGAAAACCATGCACCCAAAACATAATGTGCAGGGAATGATTTTGAAGCTATTTTAATGTCTCTGGAATTTAAGCCACTAATCATAGGTTCAAACATGGGTAAAGTCTCTGCCTCACAAGCTATTTCAAAGCTGCTTCCTCTTTGTCTAACAAGCTGTCAAAATGTGCTTGAACACAAAATCTGGGAATTTCTAAACTGAACTCTTTGAAACACTCCGATCTGCTCTACACCTAGAACGGAGGTCAACCTAGATTCATCATTCACGGCTGTGAAAAGTGTCACGCC
>NW_020670581.1:0-1379 GCF_002925995.2 Terrapene triunguis | reverse complement strand
GGGCGGCAGGGGCCGTGAAAAGTTTCACTCCACCCCTGCAGAGTGCTGTAGCACTAGAAGGCTCTCATTCCCCAAACTTTGAAAAGTCCTTTCCTACCCACCTCACACAAGCCCCCGTCCAAGTTCCAACCCCCCTGTTTCATGTGTTGTTACAAATAAAATATACGTTTCTGTTAATTACTGTTTCCATCATTTTCTTTTGGAGGAGAGTCTGTGTGAAGGGGGGGAAGGTGGTTGGTAATTGGACAGTATAGTCACCTTTAGCAGGGTACAGAGGCGGTGTCAGGTCCAGCATCAGGACACATACACAGTGCAGTCACTGGTTACCCTGGTCAGTCTGGGAGGTGGTTTTCATGTTCTGGGGGGGGGGGGGGGTTTGCTCTGTGACTTTGTGGCGGGGGAGGGCAGTTACAGATCTTATGCAGCGGTCCTTATCCTGGATCACAGAGCCACACAGCAGGGGATCTGTAACCCTCCTCCCCCTGCCAGAAAGTCACATAGCCGACACATACACGCAGTCCCGCCCAGGACGGCTGGCAGGCTCCGTTGAAACAACCAGTCCACCACTGCGGAGCCTGTCATTCCTGGAGTTTAGAGGCATCATTTGCATCAGTACACTACACCCGCCCCCCACCACAGTCTGCGTCCAAGGTTCAAAACATTCCCGCGAAAACAGTAATAAAGACAACGGTGTTCATTAAGAAAATAGAAATGATTTTATGTTTTGGGAAGGGGGTGAAGGGGGTATGTAACTGGAGAGGATAGTCAACATAAACTGGGTAAAGAAACGGGGGCAGGTTCAGCTTCTGTGTCCACAAACTTAACAGTCACTGGTTACCCTGCTCACTGTGGAACCTAGCTTTCAAAGCCTCCCGGATGCACAGCGCGTCCCGCTGGGCTCTTCTAATCGCCCGGCTGTCTGGCTGGGCGTAATCTGAAGCCAGAGTATTTGCCTCAACCTCCCCGCCATAAAGGTCTCCCCCTTGCTCTCACAGAGATTGTGGAGCACACAGCAAGCTGCTATAACAATGGGGATATTGGTTTCGCTGAGATCACAGCGAGTCAGTAAGCTTCTCCATCTCCCCTTGAGACGGCCAAAAGCACACTCCACCACCATTCTGCACTTGCTCAGCCGGTAGTTGAACAGTTCTTTTTCTGTGTCCAGGGCGCCAGTATAGGGCTTCATGAGCCAGGGCATTAGCGGGTAGGCTGGGTCCCCGAGGATCACTGTAGGCATCTCCACATCCCCAACAGTTATCTTGTGGTCCGGGAAGTAAATACCTTCCTGCAGCCGTCTAAACAGACCAGAGTTCCTGAACACGCGAGCGTCATGAACCTTGCCCGGCCATCCGACGTTGATGTTTGTAAACCGTCCCCGA
>NW_020670580.1:0-1008 GCF_002925995.2 Terrapene triunguis | reverse complement strand
GCCAAGGGGTACTGGGGGTTGCAGAGGGCAGCCCAGGGGTAGGCCAAGGCAGCAGGTCCAAACCCAACCTTGCCGACGATGAGTGGCCTATACTGCAGTCTGCCCCAGGGAGTGGGGGCTAGTTGGTGACTGGCAGTGGCCTAGTACTGAGGCAAGGTGGGGATAGTGGGTGGGGGTTCCCCAGGGAGGGGAGACCCAGATCTGTGGGGTACTTCCAGGGGGCAGAACCCGGAGCAAGGGGCAGCGGGGGCCTGGGAGGGACACGGGGGCCAGTGCGAGGGACAAGGTGGATCACCGGCCTGTAGAGGGCGCTCCAGACGCTGGACGAGCTGATTCCCCGAAGCAACCAGTAGGGAGCGCTGCAGGGGTGAATCCCTACCCTTACAGATTGGTGGAGAATGCGGGCATAAGCAGTCCGCCCCGACACAAGGGGCAAGGCAGGACAGCGGGACTATTGCCCAGACTGGAAAAGGTGGAGGAACTGAAGCGGGGGATGATGGACCCTGGGTACGTGGGGGTTTATTATGCAGAGGCCCCAGGTACCATTCCTGGGTGGGGCCCAGAGGCAGCACCCCGGAGGAAAGGGGCCGAAGAGCAGCTGGGATTCTGGGAGACCCAACAGGAACTAAGGGAGGTGCTATGGGCCCTCCATGAGCAGGTTGGCCGGCTGGCAGAAGAACAGCGGTCCCTACGGAAACCCTTTGGGAAGGAGTTAGCAAGAAACCGCAGAGGGCAGGAGCAGCGGAGCGCAGAGGGCAGGAGGCCTGTAGGAAGGCGCAGGGCTTGCTATGCCTGCGGCATGAGAGGACACATAAGACGGGACTGTCCCTACGGGGTTGGAGGCAGGGTGCCTCGCCCCAAACAGGGAAAGCGGCAAGTCCCTCAAGCTGGCCGCTGGGTGAGGGAACCCAGGTGGCTGAAGATATGTTGGGCCTGTGGGGGGGAAGGCCACCTGCGGTGGGCATGCCCAGGCCTGAGGCAAAGGGTCCAGGTCAGCCCCGGCGAGGG
>NW_020670579.1:0-1014 GCF_002925995.2 Terrapene triunguis | reverse complement strand
CCAAATACACCTCTACCTCGATATAATGCTGTCCTCGGGAGCCAAAAAATCTTACCGCATTATATCGAACTTGCTTTGATCCGCCGGAGTGCGCAGCCCCCCCCCCCCCCCGAGCACTGCTTTACCGCGTTATATCCGAATTCGTCTTATATTGGGGTAGAGGTGTACTACACAAAGTGTGCACAGGTATTCCTTCACCCCTGTGGCAGCCTCGTCTGGTGGGCTAAATACAAGAGTGAGCTCATGGGACTTGTTCTGATCCTACCTCTGACACTGACTCTTTGTGGCTTTAGTCAAGCTCTTTAACCTCTGAATCTCAGGCTCCATATCTATCCAATGTGGAAATAATACTGACCTCACAACAAAGCTTGTGAGACTTGCTTAATACTTATAAATTCTACTATTGAACAGGAGTTTTAACATTCAGCAGCATGCACCTACAGTTTTCTGGTGGTTCCCCCCCAGATTCCAGTTTATTTGGGCACGTCTTGTCAACGTTTTCTAAATATTGGTGACTATGCATGGTGTCCAGCACTAGCAGCTGGGCTCCACATCAGCAGCAGACACCTGGGCATCATATGAAGATCCCTCACCACCTGTTTTTCATAGTCAGTTTAATGTTTGGGTGCCTTAGGAATCATCTTGCTGGCTTGCTGAAATTCACTGGCCTGCCACTGTGCAGGACGGTGTGATTTTTAGTGAGCAGGAGTTATTTTTTTGTAGTGGGGGAGAAAGAAGGGAGCAAAACATTGTTATGCCAATTCCCCAGTATTAGGGCTGGTTGAAAATTCCATCAAATAAGTTTTCAACAGAAAACTGGGTTTTAGATTAAACAAAAATTTTCATGAAAAGTGTCTGCTTTCCATGGAAAATTAAGTATTCTTTGGAAAAGGAAAGACTTTTAGTTGAATGAAAAACCAAAAAAAAAAAAAAAAAATTGGACGAGACAAAAACTTTTTTTTTTTTTTTTCCAAGAGTCAACATTTTTCATGGAAAATTTTGATCACAGGAAAA
>NW_020670578.1:0-1418 GCF_002925995.2 Terrapene triunguis | reverse complement strand
TTAGGCATTTCAGCCGCCACCTCTGCTAAGGGTCCACTGAGCTGCGGCCTCAGCTCTACCATGTACTGGGTTGGAGGGATGTTGTATCCAAGGCAGGCCCTTTCAAAATTTTCTAAGAAGGCCTCAGTATCATCGCCTGCCTTGTAGGTGGGGAATTTCCTGGGATGGGAAGTGGTACCTGGAGAGGAGTTGTTAGGATGGTCTGATGCACCCTGCCTAGTCCTTGCTGCTTCCAGTTCCATCTCTTTTTCTTTCAGCTCCATCTCTCTTTTATGGGCCTCCTGTTTGGCTTTTTCTTCTCTTTCATGGGCCTCCTGTTTGGCTTTTTCCAGCTCCATTTCTCTCTTGTGGGCCTCCTCTTTGGCTTTCTCTTCTCTGTCTCTCAGCTCTATCTCTTTTTCTTTCAGCTCCATAGCTCTCTTGTGGGCCTCCTCTTTAGCTTTTTCTTCTTTGGTAGTCATTTTCCTGGTTTTCTTGTGCTGGGTCACACCCCTCTGCAGTTGACTGAAACTGGGATGTACTTAGCTCATTCTCCTGCTGAGTGCTGCTGAGTTAACAGAGACTTTCTAACTAGCTACTTCCGAGGATGTAAAAAGAAAAAAAACACAATTCAGCTTGTAAATTACCTTTACCAGTTCAAAGTTTGCTCACTGATTGAACCCTTCTCTTAACAAAGCCCCTTGTTAAAAAAACTTAACACCTCTGCCTTCAGGCAAGGAGAGATAAGATATGCATCTACCTTCAGCTCTGCTTTCCAAGCAGCTAGAAGGAAAAAAAAATCTCTTACTGGCTTTTGGGTTTAAAATGTATCCCACCGCTATGCCACCATGTCAAGGCTGTATCCCCACTTTGAACTTTAGGGTACAAGAGTGGGGGCCTGCATGAGGACTCCTAAGCTTATCTACCAGCTTAGCTCTGGTCCGCTGCACCATCTCAAGAATTCCCTCCCTGGGAAGCCTTGAGAAATCTTTCACCAATTCCCTGGTGAACACAGATCCAAACCCCCTTGGATCTTAAAACAAGGAGAAATTAACCATCCCCCCTCCTTCCTCCCACCAACTCCTGGTGAATACAGATCCAAACCCCCTTGGATCTTAAAACAAGGAGAAATCAATCAGGTTCTTCAAAAGAAGGCTTTTAATTAAAGAAAAAGGTAAAAATCATCTCTGTAAAATCAGTATGGAGAATAACTTTACAGGGTAATCAAACTTAAAGAGCTCAGAGGACCCCCCTCTGTCTTAGGTTCAAAGTACAGCAAACAAAGATAAATACTCTGGTAAAAGGTACATTTACAAGTTGAGAAAACAAAGTAAATCTAAGACGCCTTGCCTGGCTTTTTACTTACAAGTTTGAAATAGGAGAGACTTGTTTAGAAAGATGGGGAGAACCTGGATTGATGTCTGGTCCCTCTCAGTCCC
>NW_020670577.1:0-3277 GCF_002925995.2 Terrapene triunguis | reverse complement strand
GGAGTAAATGATAGCAATAGTAGGTTGTCATCCTCTATGTGTGAGATGAAAAAAACACTTTGCCAGTGGGTTTGACAGATATTTGCTGACTGCAGAGGAATGGTGAGGATTATAGTTTCCATTTCAGGCTCTGGAGGAGAGTTTGCTTCAGTGGATACTTTAGCACTGACTCTCCTGCCTGACTCCCCCAAAACTTGAACCTCTGTGTCCATCCTCTCCAACCTGTCCAAGTCCTGTCAGTTCCCCAGTCCTGTCTCCTCATTCCAGTCCCATTCTTCTCACCTGTCCATTCCCTGAGGTAGACACCTGGCCTGAAAAATGTCAGCCTGAATGGTTAAAGTGTGACAAAGTTATAAGCAACTGAAAACAAGGTCTTATAATGGGGAAGTATCAGGTAACTTTAAAAATAGATAGTGCTACCATCCCTGCCTCTCTCTCTCTCTCTCTCTCTCTCTGGGTATGTCTACACTACGAAATTAAGTCAAATTTATAGAAGCCGGTTTTATAGAAATCGGTTGTATACAGCCGATTGTGTGTGTCCCCACATAAAATGCTCTAAGTGCATTAGTTCGGCGGACCGCGTCCACGGTACCGAGTCTAGCGTCGACTTCCAGCGCATTGCACTATGGTAGCTATCCCACAGTTCCCGCAGTCTCTGCCGCCCATTGGAATTCTGGGTTGAGACCCCAATGCCCGGATGATGCAAAACAGTGCCGCGGGGGGTTCTGGGTACCTGTCGTCAGGCCCCTCCCCCTCCCCCTCCCCCTCCCCCTCCGTCACAGCAACAGCAGACAATAGATTCGCGCCTTTTTACCTGGGTTACCTGTGCAGACAACATACCACGGCAAGCATGGAGCCCGCTCAGCTCAGCTCACCGTCACCATATGCCATCTGGGTGCCGGCAGACGTGGGACTGCATTGCTACACAGCAGCAGCAGCTAACTGCCTTTTGGCGGTAGACGGTGCAGCATGACTGGTAGCCTTCATTGGCGATCTGGGTGCCGGCAGCCGTAGGGCTGCATTGCACCAGCCCTTGCCTTTTGCCTTTTGGCAGTAGCTGGTTTATTACGACTGGTAACCGTCCTCGTCGGACAGCAGTGGCTGTCGATCATGGGCACCTGGGCAGACAATGATGGTTATCAGTCGTAGTATACTATTTTCTGCCAAGCACCCAGTTTTCTGCTAAGCACCCAGAAGAGGCCAAGGGCGATCTGGGTGCTGGCAGACATGGGGCTGGCAGACGTGGGTCTAGATTGCTACACAGCAGCAACCCCTTGCCTTGATGATGATGGTTATCAGTCGTAGTATGCGAAGTATGGGGCACCATTGCTACACAGCAGCAACCCCTTGCCTTTTGGGCAGTAGATAGTATATTACGACTGGTATCCATCGTTGTCATACTGCAGTGGGTATCAGATTGTGCAGTAGACCTGAAGGCTAACTGCCAAGCGCCCAGTATTTGCTGCCAAGCACCCAGAAAATGCCGAGGGCTATCAGTCATGCTGCACCGTCGTCTTAAGATGTAAAAAATAGATTTATTCTGTATTCATTTGCTTCCCCCCACCCTCCTGCTAAACCCAGGCTTTTGAGTTCAATCTTGGGGGGGGGCCATTCTGTGTGACAGTTGTTTGTGTTTCTCCCTGATGCACAGCCACCTTTCTTGATTTTAATTCCCTGTACCTGTATGCCATGTCGTCACTCGTCCCTCCCTCCCTCCCTCCCTCCCTCCCTCCCCTAGTCCGTCAGATACTAGTTTCGTGCCTTTTTTCATACCAGGCGCCATAGCTAGCACTGGGATCATGGAGCCCGCTCAGATCACCGTGGCAATTATGAGCACTATGAACACCACGCGCATTGTCCTGGAGTATATGCAGAGCCAGGACATGCCAAAGCAAAACCGGAACCAGCCGAGGAGGTGGCGATTAGAGCGCGGCGACGAGAGTGATGAGGAAATTGACATGGACATAGACCTCTCACAAGGCAGAGGCCCCAGCAATGTGGAAATCATGGTGTTCCTGGGGCAGGTTGATGCCGTGGAACGCCGATTCTGGGCCCGGGAAACAAGCACAGACTGGTGGGACCGCATCGTGCTGCAGGTGTGGGACGATTCCCAGTGGCTGCGAAACTTTCGCATGCGTAAGGGCACTTTCATGGAACTTTGTGACTTGCTTTCCCCTGCCCTGAAGCGCCAGAATACCAGGATGAGAGCAGCCCTCACAGTGGAGAAGCGAGTGGTGATAGCCCTGTGGAAGCTTGCAATGCCAGACAGCTACCGGTTAGTCGGGAATCAATTTGGAGTGAGCAAATCTACTGCGGGGGCTGCTGTGATCCAAGTTGCCAGGGCAATGAGAGACCTGGTGATATCAAGGGTAGTGACTCTGGGAAACGTGCAGGCCATAGTGGATGGCTTTGCTGCAATGGGATTCCCAAACTGTGGTGGGGCGATGGACGGAACCCATATCCCTATCTTGGCACCGGAGCACCAAGCCACCGAGTACATAAACCGCAAGGGGTACTTTTCAATGCTGCTGCAAGCCCTGGTGGATCACAAGGGACGTTTCACCGACATCAACGTGGGCTGGCCGGGAAGGGTACATGATGCTCGTGTCTTCAGGCAGTCTGCTCTGTTTAGAAAGCTGGAGGAAGGGACTTTCTTCCCGGACCAGAAAATAACCGTTGGGGATGTTGAAATGCCTATCGTGATCCTTGGGGACCCAGCCTACCCCTTAATGCCATGGCTCATGAAGCCGTACACAGGCAGCCTGGACAGGAGTCAGGACCTGTTCAACTACAGGCTGAGCAAGTGCCGAATGGTGGTGGAATGTGCATTTGGGCGTTTAAAAGCGCGCTGGCGCAGCTTACTGACTCGCTCAGACCTTAGCGAAAAGAATATCCCCATTGTTATTGCTGCTTGCTGTGCGCTCCACAATATCTGTGAGAGTAAGGGGGAGACATTTATGGCGGGGTGGGAGGTAGAGGCAAATCGCCTGGCCGCTGATTACGCGCAGCCAGACACCAGGGCGGTTAGAGCAGCACAGCATGGCGCTGTGCGCATCAGAGAAGCTTTGAAAACCAGTTTTGTGACTGGCCAGGCTACGGAGTGAAACTTCTGTTTGTTTCTCCTTGATGAACCTTCCGCCCCTCCCCCCCACCCGGTTAACTCTACTTCCCTGTAAACCAACCACCCCACCCTCCCCTACCCTCCCCCCTTCAAGCACCAGTTGCAGAGGCAATAAAGTCATTGTTACTTCACATTCATGCATTCTTTATTAATTCA
>NW_020670576.1:0-1570 GCF_002925995.2 Terrapene triunguis | reverse complement strand
AATTTATTAGAGCATAAGCTTTCGTGGGCTACAGCATATATGCATATATGCATCCGAAGAAGTGGGCTGTAGCCCACGAAAGCTTATGCTCTAATAAATTTGTTAGTCTCTAAGGTGCCACAAGTACTCCTGTTCTTTTAGTGTAACTTATTCCACCAAACCTCCCCAAGAGCAGAACAAACTATACCAGTAAAACTGCAGTTTTTGCCAATAAACCTGCACCTACATTAGAGGCTTCTGCCAACACAGCTATGTCAGTCAGGTATCACACCTCTTCACACCACTGACCGACATAACTGTGCTGGCAGAAAACATAGCCTTAGCTTACACTGATGTAATTTCCTTTGCAGACAAGCCCTTAGATTAATTGTGCACAACAAAACTAGCTCAAACAAGTATTAAGGTTGTGACACAAATCAATAAATCCAAAAAATTCAAAAATAATGATACTACAATAGGAACTTAGATTCATAGATTATAAAGCAAGAAAGGACCAATAGGATCATCCAGTCTGACCTCCTGTATAATAGCTTAACTCTTCCTGCATAATTTGTATTGTTGTAGAAACCAGGGCCGGCTCCAGGCACCAGCTTCTCAAGCAGGTGCTTGGGGCGGCCGTTCCGGACAGGGGCGGCAGTTCCAGGTATTCGGCGGCAATTCGGCAGACGGTCCCTCACTCCGCCTGGGAGTGAAGGACCTCCCGCCGAATTGCCGCAGCAGATCGCGATCGCGGCTTTTTTTAGATCGCGATCGCGGCTTTTTTTTTTTTTTTTTTTTTTTGGTTTTGGCTGCTTGGGGCGGCCAAAACCCTGGAGCCGGCCCTGGTAGAAACAAAATATATCCAAACCCCTTGCTAGTTAAGACGGATCAGCAGCCTCAATTCCTCCCCCACCCCCAACTCCTTGTCAGGTTTTCACACAACAATGTATGTTTAAGCCTTATTAAATATAAAAAGCAAAGTGTACAGTTTGGGGTTTTGTTTTAAAAAAAGACAGTCATTTCCACCTGCGGGTGAATCATGACTCTTTACAAAGAGACAACAAGGTAACAAACAAAATGTATTTCTTTCCCAACCATCTCTCCCTCTGTAATGCTTTAGTAGTGACAGAGGGAATATGCCTCATCCTACTGTTAAATATCTGTAAAGCACTAATTATTATTAGTGTAGTTGTTGCTGCTCTACAAAAGCTTGAGTCGTGGGACTCAAGATGAGGGGTTGTAGATGTTTAGGCTCAGACTGGAGCACAAGCTCTGGGACCCCACAAGGGGGAAGGGTCCCAGAGCCCAAGCTCCAGCCCGAGCACCACAAGCCTAAATCAGATGACCCAGGCCAATCACAGGTCTTTTATTCCAGTGTCAACACACCCTCAGAGCCCCAAGCTCCAACCCAAGCTAGCATCACAGAGCGAGCCAAAGTCAGTGTAGACTGAAGCCCTGAGGGTGTATCTACCCTGCAATCAAACATCAATGGCTGGCCCATGTCAGCTGACTTGGGCTCACTGGGCTAGAGCTGTGGGGCTATAAAAAAAAATGCAGTGTAGACATTTGGGCTCAGGCTGGAACCTGGGCT
>NW_020670575.1:0-1883 GCF_002925995.2 Terrapene triunguis | reverse complement strand
GTCGATATGTTGGCCACACCTTGGTGAAGGGGTAAGGCCACACGGCCCAGTGCCAAGGAGGACAGAACATTGAAAAGGGTGTCCGATGGCTCCTCCATCTCCTCAGCCTAGAGTTGGAGATTTGAGGCTACCCTTTTGAGGAGCTCCTGGTGAGCTTTAAAGATCTCTTGTACAACAGGCGGAGGTGCCGCTATGGTCTCCTCCGGTGCCGGCGAGGGGGCCTGTCCGGCTACCAGGGCATCGGGAGGTGCCGCTGGTTCGACTCCCAAGACCGAGTCTGGGCCTGGTGCCGCCGGTTTGGTGCCCGTCGACTTCTGACTCTGTCGAGGGAGGGACACCGAATGGGTCTGGGATGCCCTGGCTACCGAGCGGGGTCTCGCCTGGGCAGGCAATTGCGGCCACGGTGCCCATTGACACCATTGGCCCTGCCACGGCACCCCTTACCACTGACTGGCTTGGGTGCCAAGCGGTGCAGGCTGCTCTTGGGGCCTGGAGTGGCTCGGGGACAGGTGGCTGGGTGCTGAGGCCAAGGTCACTGTTGACCGCACGGTGCCGTAGGAGCGACTGGAGCGTCTACGGTCGTGCTGGTGCCGACCTTGAGATCTGGACCTCAATGATGATGAGGAGCGGTACTCGACCGAAGTGCTACTCTCATAGTCATCCCGGCGATCGTAGCTTCGACGCTTCGGTGCCGGTAACGCCCGAGGAGAGCTCCGTCTATGGTGTCTAGTGGAGCGGGCACTCGAGCCCGAGCGTCCATAACAATGGCGTCGGAATCTGCTCCTGTAGCTCCTATCCAAAGAGGAGCATCGACGCCGCTTGTCTCGGTGCCTGCGCTCCCGATGGGGAGTGGAGGACCTTCGAGGTTCCTGTGCAGGCGAATCAGCCAGTCTGATCGGAGTGGAGGACTGACGCGAGCTATGTGAGGACCTCGGCGAACGGGGCGCACGGTCCTCAGAGCGTGGGCTGTCTGTTGCTGGGGAGGGCTGGTGTGCTCCCAATGGCCACTTCCCTCAGGACTGGGGGCCTGTCTCGGGTGGCGCACCTGGCACCGGGAAGGAAAGGATGTCATGCGCAGCCTGTGCAGCCTCCGGCATCGATGGCATTCTCACTGCGGGAGAGGCACGCGTGGATGGGACTGGACTACTCCACTCGGCACGAGTCAGAGGTCTGGGTCCCGGGGGGGGATCATGGGCTGCCCAGCGCGAGTGCGGCCTCAGCCCTGTCCTTTTGTCGACGCCGCTGAGTCTTCCCTTGCTTCGTAGCAGGTGAGCGGTGCCGACTGGTGGAGGGCACCTCACTCCGCACCGAGGATGAGGCACCCTGTGCCAAGTCCGATCAGCGTGCCGGTGCCGTGGCCAACGCAGATTCCATCAGCAGGGCCCGGAGCAGGATATCTCTCTCACATTTCGTTCAAGGCTTGAACGACCGACAGATCTTACAGCGATCAGTTACGTGAGTCTCGCCCAAGCAGCGAAGACACGGAGTGTGCAGGTCGTTTCTTGGCATAGAACTGCGACAGGAGTCACACGACTTGAAGCCTGGGGCACGGGGCATGCCCCGCACCAGGCAACAAACTAAAGAAGTTATCCAACTAAGGGGAAGATGAGTACTACTAAGGCTACTGGAAGGGCTACAGCAAGGCTGGAGCACAAAGTTCCGACTACCTTCACTGGCAGCAAGAAGGAACTGAGGGTGGGGGGAGTGCGCAGCTCCCCTTATAGCGCGCTATAGAGGCTCCACTCCAGGGGTCGCAGCGGTGCTCCCCCACTACGGATACTGCTAAGGGAAAAACTTCTGGCACCGGTGCACGTGGCGAGCATGCACACCTACTGTGGAATACACAGGAGCAATCACTCGAAGAAGAATAGCTAGTTCCACAT
>NW_020670574.1:0-2634 GCF_002925995.2 Terrapene triunguis | reverse complement strand
ACAGGATTGGTTCCCATATGGTTACAGAACTGCAGTAAAGTGGAACAATTTTCAGCTTGTGTGACTGGAGGATATCTGGATGCATATTATAAGACTGTCCTACATATATGAAGAAAAGTTGAGGTGCCTTTATTATTCTTTTGTTCCTCTCTTTCTTTCTATGGGGAATTTGCCAAGGCAATATCACTGTCTTCCTTTTAAACAAACAAACAAACAAACAAACAAACAAGGCAATGGCTGTTGAAAATAGCAATTCCAATCCTAATAACCACTGGGAAGCATTTCTTGCTCAATTTTATCCTACTTTTTCTACAGCAAGTTACAGTGGATCAGTATATTTGATTTGGGAGAAATGAAGAAACAGCTGCCCAAACTGAGCTTGAGCACTCCTGAATTTTGAGGTGTTCAAATCTGGAAGGCAGGTGCTGGGGGGGAGGGAGCTGTGGCTCTGCAGGGGAGCACGGCAGCATGTATGCAGCAGTATGTCTGGTGCTGCGTGGAGCCAGACATGCTGGTCTGAGTGGCACGGTAAGGGGGCTGGGGGGTTGGATGGGGCGGAGGTTCGGGGGGGGGGGAGGCAGGGGACAGGCAGCAGTTGGATAGGCATGGGAGTCCCGGGGGTTTGTCAGGGGACAGGTAGGGGGTGGGGTCTCAGGAGGGGGCAGTTGGGGACAAGGAGAAGGGAGGCTTAGATAGGGGGTGGGGTCCGGGTGGGCAGTTGGGGCAGGGGTCCCGGGAGGGGGTGATCAGGGGACAGGGAGCAGGAGGGGTTGGATGGGCTGGGGTTTCTGTGGGGGGCAGGCGGAGGGAGTGGATGGGGGCAGGGTGGGGCTACCCTCCCTCCCCATGGAGTGTCCTATTTTTTGAATGTTAAAATATGGTATCCCTACCTTCACAGCGCAGCTCTCCATTCACTGCAGCATGAGGTCTCAGCTACCTCACTCCCTCCCCCTCTTTCCTGTTGGTAGTGGCCAAGGGAATGCTGGGAAATGTAGTTCTTTCCCTGCTCCAGGGCTGGCTCTATAGGCAGGGAGCTAACCAAGGAACTACAGCTCCCAGGGCCCCCTGTTGGTTCTCAGCTCCCATGCTGGATCCCTGCGGCCCCTGCAAATGGGCTGCCCCAAGCACGTGCTTGCGTTGCTGGTGCCTAGAGCCGCCCCTGGGTCTGACCCTGTATGGCCATTCTTATGCTCTTATGTTTAGTGTTAAATTCACAGATGGTGCCAACTTAGGAACGGTTGCATACACAAATAAGAACAGAGAAATAATACCAAGACTGTGACGCTGGCAAACCTAGGGTTACCATCCGTCCGGGTTTCCCCGGACATGTCCGGCTTTTTCAGCCTTAAATGGCCGTCCGGGGGGGATTTCTAATGAAGTAGAAATGTCCGGGATTTCCCCTCCTGCGGAGTGCGGCGCGGCTGATTGGATGCCTGGCCTGATTGAAAGCCGCTCGCAGCCACTAGGGCCTCTAGCAGCCAGAGTCCCTCCCCATCCCCCGCTCCCTCCTCCCCCACAGAGCAGCTCGGAAGTGTTTGAGTCCACGTGGAGCCTGCATTTCTCCCTCTGCCGGGGGAGCGGGGGGAGCAGGGCAGGCGGCGGGGGTGTGTGTGTGGGGAGCAGGGGGCACAGAGGCTGCAGGGCGAGTGGGGAGCAGGGGGCACAGAGGCTGCAGGGGTGGGGGGGCACAGAGGCAGCAGGAGCGGGGCAGGCAGGGGGCGCAGAGGCTGCAGGGCGAGTGGGGAGCAGGGGGCACAGAGGCTGCAGGGGTGGGGGGGTGCAGAGGTTGCAGGGTGAGGAGGAGCAGGCCAGGCAGGGGCATAGAGGCTGCAGGGGCTACGGGGCGAGTGGGGAGCAGGGAAGCACTTAGCAACCCCCAACCAAGATCAGAGCGGGAGGGAGGAGGGGGAATGCGGGGTGCTCAGAGGAGGGGGCAGAGTTGGGGCAGGGACTTTGGGGAAGGGGTTGGAATGGGGGCGGAGAAGGGGTGGGGTTGGGGCGGAGAAGGGGCGGGGTTGGGGTAGGGCCGGGGGCGGGACCGGGGCCCCATGGAGTGTCCTCTTTTTTTAAATGTTTGAATATGGTAACCCTAGGCAAACCAGGTGCCAGCTCTTGCCAAGACTGCAAGCGTTAGGTAAGAATGGACAGATTCATAGCTGGAGATCAGACTAGTTCACCTATATGTTAGTTTTGCTTAAAATGGGTGTTAGTCTTATAAGAATGTATTTAGTGTTTAGACTCTATGGAATACTTGTAAATTGTTGCATGCATTAATCTCACTTGTAATGTCTGTATTCTATGCTATAACATGTAAGTTTTGCTTTATAACTTTTAAAATGTTTGCTCTGAACTTGTGAGCCCACGCACAGGAATCATCCCTTCCCCAAACAACTCTGAAAAATAATCAGACGGGCCATCAAGGAACATCGCAGTACAAAGGATTGGTTAATGGCTCTATTGCACCTTGAAACCTCTATATGCAAGGAAGCTTGCTGTGGGCTTGGAGGCTGAATGAAGGAAATAAAACAAAGACACAAGAAAATTTCCCATCTTTTTGGCTGTTTGAACTCTGACAGAGCTAGAGACACCAAACTGAAGCCAGAGATCCCCAGGGCTGCCCTGAAAGACAGTTTG
>NW_020670573.1:0-1608 GCF_002925995.2 Terrapene triunguis | reverse complement strand
CACCCCCAGCACAGGGCACCCCCCCAGGGCACCCCCAGCACAGGGCAACCCCCCAGAGCACCCCCCCCCCCAGGGCACCCAGAGCACAGAGCACCCAGCCCCCCCCCCCACACTCACCGAGCAGGACCCGCAACGGCTGCGGCTGCGGCGGGGGCGGGGATAAGGGGGAGGGGGCGGGGCCTAACCGCCTCGTCGCGCCCCTGGCCACGCCCCGTGGGGCCGCTGGAAGCGTCGCGCTGCCCCGCCCGCAGGGGGGGAGAGCCGAGCCCCCCCCGGGGCTCCGGCCGCCCCCCCCCGCGGGCGGCAAAAAAGCCAGAGCCGGCCCTGGTACCCCGGGGGGCCGATACCTGGGGGCAGGGCCATACCCTGGGGGGCAGGGGGGCGATACCTGGGGGCAGGGGCCGTACCAGGCGGAGTGGGGTCCTGCAGAGCCCCAGCCCATAGGGGTTTTGCCCGCTGACCGGCGCCGGTCTCTGCTGGGCGCACGGCCCCTGGGAGCAGACCCTGTGACCACCCCGGGCCGCTCTTTGCATGGTCAGTCCCCCAGCTGCAGCCCGATCCCGGGGGCGCTCGCTGCTCCCTGAGCGCCTCTGGAGCCTGTGGGCTGTGGGGGGCTCCCGGGTCAGGCTCCCAGTGCACATAGGAGGTTCCAAGCGGCCGCCTGTCCCCAGCCAGCGCAGAGGCGGGCCTGGCACCCTGTGACAGAAACCAGCCCCACGTCGGGCAAAGCCGATGGCGGCCTGGCTCAGTGCAGCCTGCAGGGACTCCAGTGTCCGTCTCACCAGTGTGGGATCTGAGAGTCCCTGGGTCCTGTAGCCTCACAGAGCTGCCTGTCCATATTAATTCAGATGGGACCCCTGCAGCTTGACCTTTTTCCGGCCCGTTACTGGTGACCCTGGGCACCTACCTACTGAGCTGCCAGTGCACAATTTGAGCACTCCCAGTATCTGTGACTCGCTGTGGGAAGGCGATAAGCCAAGGAGGCAGCTCTGACGTTGCCATATTGTGCAGGCAGCAGCTGAACCTGCCTCTCCACCCAACCCCCCAAAGCCCAGAGAAAAAGTGAAGAGACAGTGAGACAGGGAACAAAAGTCTGAAAGGGGGATGTGGTGGTGTGACGAACTGGGACTGTTCTTACTGTGGTCTTTGAATGCTGAGTGGGGAGTTTGGCTGGGATGGTCTGCATCGGGGGATGGGAGACTGGCCTTGAGGGAAGATACCTGAGCAGGTAACGTGAGAACCCAGGAGGGGGCTGGGGCCAGGTGACACCTCTGCCCAGGAAACTGGACAAAGGCTGGGGGAGGAGCCAGGGGAGGCTGGGGGAGAGACGCTTGAGGGAGTGGGGGTTGGAGGAGCTGGCTGGTAATGGAGGGAGCCCAGATGGGGCTCTGCCCCCCCAATGGGGCTGTGGTGCCCCTGGGACCCCAAGATGGACCTAACTGAGGGGATCCTGTTGTCTGTGCCTGCAAGACCTGTCTTGGACTGTGTTCCTGTCGTCTAAATAAACCTTCTGCTTTACTGGCTGGCTGAGAGTCATGGTGAATCGCAGGAAGCCTTGTGTCCCCCCACACTCCGTGACAACTGGTGTTTGCGGTGGGATCTACTGCA
>NW_020670572.1:0-4953 GCF_002925995.2 Terrapene triunguis | reverse complement strand
GGAACAGGACACAGATGAACTGCCTAATAGCCAGGAGAACACTGAACTCTTTCCCTCTATAGACAACAACTTGAGGTACTAACAGCAGCACGCCTGGTGAGCGCATTCATCTGTGTGAACTATAGCTCCCCCGATGCATACATAACATCCCTTCCCTCTTAGCAACGCAATCGTCCAAGCATCATGGGTGATCTCACCTGCACTGTGTTCTCTCTACAATGCTCTCTGTGATGCATGGTCTTTGTTGACTGTGATTCAACATGGACCTGTGGTGAGACAGGAGCATTGTCCCCTCTGAGTAGCAACTTCAGCAAGCTCAGAGACTGGAGGTGGCACTGATAACAAGAGCAACATGGCAAGAAAAGAGTTGGGGAAAAGTTGGAAGCAGGAACAGACACGGAGCCATGTGTGGAACAGGCTGCGAGCATTGGATGTTACAGCTTGGTGCAAGCAGAGCCATTCCTAGGGAGGTGAGGGGGTCTGGACAAATCAGCCAGTATGGGGCCCTGAGGGTGCTGGTGGGGGAGATTGAGGCAGGAGGCCCAATGGTGGGGCAATGAGGCTACAGCTGCTCTGTGGAGTGTGGGCTGAGGCGGCTTACCTGGAGCAAGGCACATCCACTGGTGGTCAGGGGTCCCCGTCCCCTGGGTGCCGGTGCTGCCTCCTGCATTTGAATAATGGTGGGGCTCGGGTGGGCACATGGGGTGGGGGAGCTGCGTGTGCAGCGGGGGAGGCAGGGCCAGACACACCACACTGCCTCCTGCTCGCTGGCTGCCTCTGCCAGCTCTGCTCATGGCAAACAGCTTCTTTCCTCACCTCATCTGACACCGTGATGTCAAAGCACGGGGGCCCCCAAAGCACAGGGCCTGGAGTGGTCACCCTGATTTGCCCTACCCAAGGGATGGCTCTGGGTGCAGGCCTATGTGGGACTTGTGGGGGAGCAGCAGTGGCTGGGCAGGGAGCTAGTACGGAGGGCCTGGAAACCCCCGGCACTAGCCCTGAAGAGGCCTGACTATTAATTGGACTGCCCCAGAGACCAAAGAAAGATCTGCTATAACCCCCTTTGACCTGTACATGTGCAAGCTGCTGCACCTACGGTATTTGCAACCTCTCCTCTTTCCTTCCAGCCCTAGTAAAATCCTTTCCCTTAGCCATGTGTCTGAGTGGCTACTGGGACCTAGCAGGGCTAGCAACTACAACGCCTAGCCTCTGAGAAGTGGTACACCAGGTATGCTATTGCACCCTAGTGTTTTGGGGGTACAGAATAACCCCAATAATTACAGCTCACTGCATCTGTGATTTTAATGGAAACCCCACCTGCAAACAATGGAGGAAAACCAATATAAGGCTATTTGTCTCCCTATAAAATATTTTTACTAGCATATCAAAGGCTTCTATTATGTTTTTTTCAACAGAGATATAATAAGGGGTAGATGTAACAGAGGCTCTTCAAAAAGGAATTTGCTTGTGCTGCATCAGCAGCTTTCTTTGAAGAGTAATAATAATTAAAAACTTATAAACTATTTCTCCTTAACTAGATGTAAAACGGAATTTTAACTGTACCATCAACTGCAAAACAACAACACTGCTCCTTGTTTGACAAAAAAAACAAGTGATTTATCATCTTGATGATTCCATGTCCTAGGAGTTGTGCAGGAAAAGAAAGAGGCATTACACAAACTTGATTAATGTTTGTTTCCTGGGAAATGGAATTCTAACTGAAAAACTGCCTAAAAAGAAATTAAATTTAGCAGAAATTAGAAACAATTGTTTCCTTCCAAGCCCTGTGATTTAACGTGTGAAAAGGCAATACTAGAAAATATTAAGAGACACTGTAATGAAGATAAGTGGCTGTTATTGCTAAATATACCTTTTCAATACGTTTTTCACAGGTGTTTTAGAGTTTTCTAATGATAAACTATCTCTTAAGTACTGGTTCATGCTGTAGTTTATTGAACATATTTAGACAAGAAAGGCCAATTTCTGAATATGAGAAAAAGTGAGTAAACTGAAAGATGTTAGGTGCCATAGGACAAAAGCTCATTTGACACCCATTGAAATCAATGGAAATACTTCTGTTGACTTCACTGGGCATTCCATCAGCCTTTGTATACACAAAAAAGCAGCTGGATTCAGTCCATGTAAAAAGGCTAGTATACTGCTATTTACAGGTGAGGCTTCAGATCAAAGGATAAATCTATGGTGACTATAAAGTAGCTGATGTTAGCATGTGCATCATCACCTAAATGTGAGCAGCCAAGTGCACCTATGATTTTGTAGAGCTGGAGCGCTAAGGAGAAAGGCAGGCATGCATGTGGAGCTCTCTGCTGGGTGGATAGGTTCTATTGCAGTTATATGGAAGCAAGGGGGAAAGAGGGAACGGGGGTTGTGGGACCTAGTACCCACCTCCATGACTGCAGATGAGCATGTGAATTTATCTGTACTGATCCTCAGCTGCAAAACCTTGGGGGGAGGGGGCGTGTCTCAAATAATTTTAAGAAATATGTTTGTCATATTGATGGCAGGGTTTGTATACACAATTACATTGTCTTGGTCATCCCCAGGCTGGAACTAGAGACCTCTACAGCAAAAAGCCTGATCCATTACAGCTTGAGCTCAAAGTCTAAGATCTGGAAAATGTTTGTGTCAACAATTTTAGATCTGCACAGGCATTCAGGCATGAAACACTGATTAATTTCCTCCTTCTGAGGATCTAGGCTGAAAGACACATAGATGGGAACTGTATCAGAATCATCCCCTGTGGATCAGTCACAGAAAGGGACACAGAACACATACTGAACCATAGGTTGCACATGCTTGTAAGTTTTTTTTTCAATATGTCTTCATTATGACAAAACATCATCATGCCCTGATGCAAGATCCTGATACAATAAAACAGTCACAGGATGTAGCTTTGATGGATTTCCCATTCTTTGCCTTTATGGGCTGGTAGGAAAGCAGCTCTAAGCCTCAAAACAACTGTTTATGAAACTTGGATGATAAAAATATCCATTTAAGTGAATATAAAATTCACCAGAATCTGCACAGAACCCCAGATGGTCCTCACATCTGTGGATTATTTGGAAAACTGTTCGTACAAAAATGTTCAAGTGGTACCAATTTTATATGGAAGAACCTTTACTGTTGAGTGAATAAAAGATTCTCTCTGATACATAAGCAGGAATTGGCCGAGCCACAGGAACAGGAAAAGAAGGGAGAATATGACTAGAATAGGCAGAGGCAATAACCATTAACCAAAGAAGTGGGAGATAATCAGATCTCAGGGTGCAATGAAAGAATAATTTTTACTATAAAGTCCCTCAGCTCTATTCTGCACCCACCTAAATCAACATCAAAACTCCCATTGACTTCAGTGGGAGCAGAAGTCAGACCTTTGTGTTCTTTCCTTTCTCTTCCTCCTGAGGGAAGTCACATGCTGGAGATGCAGCATGCCAGTGACTTGTTTCCCCTTGCTGCTCCCTGCTGTGCTTCTACAGGGAGGCGCAGAGGGAAGGAGCTGTCTAGGGGCAAGAGCATATTCCCATTTGCAACTACTCATGCAGTGTATTTATAGTAATAACGAAATAATATCCCTTGAGTTACCTGTCAGTTCCTTCAAGATGTGAGGATCACTGACCTATAAAAGTGGAATTGTACCTCATTCTTCAGTTATGGAGTTATGACTCTGGAGTTATGCCTCTTTTTATATTTAACTTATACACAGTCCCTTCCCTTGATATAAATGCCTGCTGTACTTTCTTTTGCCTCATTGCTATGCTATTACTCTAATATTTCAAAATTTCTAATAAATATAATTAAGAAAAAAAGCTTCATTATTAACTCAGCTCTAATTTGAAATTAGCAATGCAGCAACTTGATATTTAATGGCACTACTGAAATGGAGGTAATAGAAATTCTATTGAGCCAAGTAAATGTGAATTAGTAATGGTTCTCATATGTGCATTGTATCTAAATTTAAGATTAAGGAAATGGCAATTGTTACACAAACTAACATTGAGACATTTTAAAAAGTGTTTAAACAAAGTTATTTGGCAATACGTTTATCAGTGTTTGACTTTAAGAGTTCGTGCAGTCCTGAACTCTCTGAGTGTCTTGAATATTTTAGCATTTTTTAAGCCATTTTGGAGATTTGGGCTCAGGTTCTTTCAAGAACCTAAGTGAGCCTTGTCAAAGTACTTCCCTGGACATCTATCCCAGGACGTTCTGTGCACTGGTAGAATAGTTATTCTGAACCAGGCAGAATGTATACTACAAAGAATTTAAGATGAGCCTGGGAATTTAAATTTATATCTCTGCTGGACAATAAAAAACATAGACTTAACAGAGAAATTGGTTTCTGGCTAATTACAACAATTTGTAACACACTCTATTGCTTGCTTACCCTTAATTGCCCACTTTATTTTAAATGGTCTGCTATTGCATGTGTGAACCCCTTATGTTTAACTATCTGTATTACCTTGTGTTTATGTCACTCTGGTTACCTTGTCAGAGGAAGAGCTTTGTGAAGCTCAAGAACTCAGTCCTTCCACCAACAGAAGCTGGTCCAATAAAAAAAAAAATATTACCTCACCTACTTTGTCTCTCAGAAATATCATTTTAAGTCTCAACACTGAAAATGCGTTGGTCTTTACACACACCTGCAGGTCACCCTTAGCTGTTCCTAAACTGAAGTTTGCTTGAATCGTTCACTCAACAGACAAACTTTAATGATTTAAACAATCTTCTGTTTTAGTATATTCCTCTTCTGTGTGTCTACTGTCACAGATAATAAAGATTTCAGATATTTTATCATGATTTTAGTATACTGAGCTGACCTCTTTTTTAATTAACCTGGGGATTAAGTTGAGGAATATTACAGAATGACTAGTACAAATGGTTAAAATACTATTAGCATTTCTCTTCCTAGTTTCCCAGCAAATGATAAAGAACACT
>NW_020670571.1:0-1109 GCF_002925995.2 Terrapene triunguis | reverse complement strand
AGAACTGTACTTAGGCCTTGGCTACACTCGGGACTTCACAGCGCTGCTGCGGCAGTGCTGTGAAGCGCGAGTGTAGTCGCGCCGCCAGCGCTGCGAGAGCTCTCTCGCAGCACTGCAAGTACTCCACCTCTCCGAGGGGAATAGCTTACAGCGCTGCGAGGGAGTGTGCACCGCTGCAGGCTCTGATTACACTGGCACTTTACAGCGCTGCGCTCGGGGGGGGGGCGTTTTCACACCCCTGAGCGCAGCAAGTTGCAGCGCTGTACAGCGCCAGTGTAGCCAAGGCCTCAGCCTGTGCTGAGTGAGGGCATCGAGAGAGAGGGTGGGGACCTGTCCCTTCCACTGTTTAAAGACAGAGCTGATTAGGCTCCATAGATAGTCTTTTGTTCTGTTAAGTGATCACTGTAGCTGAAATCACTGATAATCAGGGCTAAGTGCTTAGACCTGCTATGGGGAGAGTGTTTCTGTGGAAGAGACAGCCCAGTCTGCACTAGCAGCGAGGTCCCCCACTGAGAGCTCAGCTGAAATCACTGAGAGGTGGTGGAACCTCAAGAGACCAACTCGCAGAGCTCACAGTGGCAGGTGGCAGCAGAAGGTGACAGCACAGGGCCATTGGCAACAGAGCGATGGAGTGAACGGTGGCACAACGAACAACAGTGGCCAGAGCGAACAGTGAGCAGCTGGAGGAACGAGCAAGGTGCCTTCTGGCCCCCCACCTGGGAGGTGAACTCATGTGAAAGCACCTCTGAACTCTGAGTCTCCACTGACCAAGGACAGCACCGGTGAGTGTTAATGAGGCTGTTAAGAATGCTGGAGCCACAACACAGTTCATGCGAACAAACATGGGTGTGGCAACATACTTTCTATTTAAGCAAGAGATACCACACACCACAAACTGGAGGCCAATGTTAAGTGCATTGTCACTTGTTCATCCTGAAGTTGAACTCTGGTTCCGAACAAGTCCAGCAAATGCTCACTCTCTTTCGGCAAGAAACTCAACTGACTGGCTGAAAGACTCAACAGTTGAAAAAGTGAAGAACTCTCTCACCACATTCAAAAAAAGTGCATACATGGCTGCTGAATGCACCGATGCAAATGCGCATCAAGTA
>NW_020670570.1:0-2806 GCF_002925995.2 Terrapene triunguis | reverse complement strand
TGTACGGCACCCAGCTGGGCCCCAAAGCTGGTGGATGACCAGGGATCTGTAGAAGGTTATTGATGCCGAAGCCCCATCCTGTGGCACATCTCCGGCCCCCGGCAGGGCCCTTTGCTCTCTGGCTGTGGCTACCCCTGGGGCCCCTGTAGGGAAGACCAGCCGAAATGACAATACAGCCTGGGGAGAATTTCCAACCCAACCGTGGCCCTTGGGGGTGGCAAAGGGATGAAAACAACCCTTTCCCTGCCCCAGTTTGTGTGAGGGTCGCCCCCCTCGGTGGTACAAAAATACCGGATATCCGGGATGATCCTGAGCCCGTAAAACAGTATACTGAGCACCCTGACAGACATCCCAGGACAGCTACTTCAGAAAAGGGAAAACCTGGACAGGTGGCACCTCCTAATTCAAGCCCTGCTGACCCCATGTCAATTTGCAGACATGATAAGTATAAACCCTCAGGAACAGCCTACCCGACCTGCTCTACCTAGAGTCCTGGGCAGCCGGCCAAGTGGTCGCCAGCAACACTCTCTAGCCTTCCGATCGCGGATTCCTTCCCCAAACCAAACTGACTTTCGCTTTCCTTTCCAGACTTATCACAGTCTTTTGCTCACCTCCTGACGTCAAAACACTGTCCAGACACAAACTAACTTGGCCTCAGTCACAGGCTTCCCCGTGAGGTAGTTAAGGACCATCATCCTCATTTAACTGAGGAGATTAAATGGCTTGTCCAAGGTTACCTAGGGAATCGGGTGCAGAGAACCGAACGCTGCTCTCTTGAACTCCAGACCTGTGATTTAAATGGCAGACTTCCTACTGTCCTTATAGATAGGTCCCCTTCATAACCGTACCTGGCCCTTACCAGGACTGTGCCCTGCCTTTTCCTTTGCAGCTCAGGATGACCTTTGGAAGTCAAATACAAATGCCGGGCACGATGGGTAACATTCTGGGCCCAATGACATCAAGGTGTGTTTTGCCATTGATTTCAATGAAGTCAGAATTTCACCCAATGAGTCTTAGAAATCTATAAGTGGAGGAAGTGGAAAGGGTGGCAGGATAGGATGTAAAGTCAACTGCTTACAAAACAAAATTAAAACTATATGGGGATATAAATTCCTTTTTCTTTTCATTACTCTCCTCTTCAGTTTCATGTGTGGCCGAAACGTGAAATAATTGCTGTACTGCCCTTGACCTTGAGTGCCTGAAGCAATGTTGTTTATGGTTCTCTTCCTACTAAAACTTAGGTTTATTTTGGAGCTGGTTGGGACCCGGAGTTGCTGTTCCACTGGAAATTCCAACATTTCAGGGGGAAAAAATTGTTCTGAAGCAGAACAAAAAGCTAAAAAATAAAAAAATTTCCCGAAAAATAAAAATTCTGAAAAAAAAAAAAAAAAGATTCAGTATCATCAAAACATTTCAATTTGACTTTATCATTTTGATTAATTTCATTTAGACTTTTTTATTAATATTAAAAACTATATCTAGTATAATAAATAGAGTATATAAGTATGATATTAAAAGTAATATTTTACTTTAATATAAAAGCTGAAATAAAATTAAACGTTTCAACATTGTCTAATGAAACATTTAAACCTTTCCTTTCCTTTCAAAAAGTTCATCAAAATTGACATATACCTGCAAATCATTTCAATGAAACTGCATTTTTTGATGGAAACTGATCCCTTGAAACATTTGCAATCAAGTGTAGCTATTGTGTGTGCTTGTATTTTATTCCGCTTGTCACAGCAAAGGGACAAGCTTGGATGAATTAATACATCTTTTCCACCTCTATTTTTTATGATTCTTTAGCCTGCACATAATTATTTGGATAAAAGTTGGCATGCCTGACACTTAGAGGCATGGAAACCTTGCAGTTCTGAAGAAGTGAGGTTCTTACCCACGAAAGCTTATGCTCCCAATACTTCTGTTAGTCTCAAAGGTGCCACAGGACCCTCTGTTGCTTTTTACAGATTCAGACTAACACGGCTACCCCTCTGATACTTGCAGTTACAGTCGTTTGACAAATTTCTCATTCTATAATGTTAGAACCTGAAAAAGATCATCCTGTTTCTGCTATAAAGAAGAGCTCTGTGTCACTCCAAAGCTTGTCTCGCTCACCACCAGAAGTTGGTTTAATGAAAGATATTACCTCACCCACCTGGTCTCTCTAATGACCACTAGATGGCAGGCGATTCTAGGTCCTGATTCATGGGTTGCCCTTTGCACTTATGAAGTCATTTGCTAAAGTGCAAAGTGAGTGTAAAATGCTACCACTGTTATTTGGTACCGTTTGACACCCACTTTGCACAGGGAGGAATGATTGCACCCTGTGCAGGGCAATGGTGAATAAAGCCCCTTGTGATGGCCTCTCTCAAGGAGGGTATGTCCACACTTGCAGAGTTTTTGCATTGTCAGTTTCACTGGTGATAGGGAACCAGTGAAAGAAAAGCGCTGGTTTGTGTACTCACTTAATTCCTCAGCCTTCGGAGAATGTTTAGATTTGCAGCACTTCCATCGCCAATGAGAGCAGCGCTCTAGGGCGGTGCAAGCACACGAGATTGACAGCTGCCCTGCCAGTGGAGAAGCAGGTGGCTATTGCAATCTGGAAGCTGGCAACTCCAGACAGCTACCGGTCAGTCGCAAACCAGTTTGGAGTGGGAAAGTCGACCGTTGGAATCGTGTTGATGAAAGTTTGCAAGGCCATTAATCGCATCCTACTCAGAACCGTGACTCTGGGTAACGTGCAGGAAATAGTGGATGGCTTGCACAAATGGGGTTCCCTAACTGTGGAGGGGCGATAGATGGGACG
>NW_020670569.1:0-1007 GCF_002925995.2 Terrapene triunguis | reverse complement strand
CTCTTAAACAGAGCCAAAGAGTCAGGGGAGGAGCAGAGCCTCCAGCCTCCGCGGCTCTGCTCCTCCCCTGACTCTTCGGCTCTGTTTAAGAGCTGGGCATGGGGGCTGCCCGAAGCCGGTAGCGCTCGGGCAGCCCAGCTCTGTTTAAGAAGGGGTGAGGAGCTGGGATGGAGGAGTGAGGAAGGGGGGATGAGGGACCGGGAGGGGTCAATGGGGTGGGGAGCTGAGGAGGTGGAGATGAAGGGAGGGGAGCTGTGAGGTAGGGGGCTGGGGTGGGAAGGGTCAATGGGGTGGGGGTGAAGGGAGGGGGAAGGTGGGGTGAGGTGCGGGGCTCAGGGCCGCCTTAGGGGAAATGGGGCCAGGGGCAAACTTGTATTTTGTTGCCTCTGGCCCCGGCTGCCTCCCCGGCCCCCGCTGCCTCCCCGGCCTCCGCTCCCATCCCCCCGGCCCCCGCTGCCTCCCCGGGCTCCTTTCCGCGGCCTCGCACCCCGGGCCTTGCCGCTCAACGCGGCGCCCAGGCCGGCCCTGGCGCGATTGCAGGCGCCGGACGCTGCTTCCGTTGAGGCGTCGAGCAGGAAACGAGGCCGGAAGCCGCCGGCGCCACCCGGGACTCGGGCTCAATGCGCCTGTGCGGGCCGGAGTCTGGCGGGGACGCGCCCCACCCCTCACTGCGCGCGTCCGTCTGTGCGCGCGCGCCTCGCCCAGCCCAGCCCCGGGGGGACCCGCACCCCCGGGCACACCCAGGCCCCGCCAGCAGGGGGCGCTGCTGTGCTAAGGCTGGGGGGAGGGGCACCTCCCGCCCGATCCCGAACCCAGCCCGCGCGGCGCCGATCACGCCCCACCCAGCACGTGGTTCCAGCTCCCCGCACAGCGAGCGCCCCTCACGCTGTCAGCTGGGCTCAGGCCGTCAGAGCCGGGCACCCTGCACCTCTGCACGTGTCCTGCTGCAGCGTGCGGCCACACGCCTGGCAGAGCTGGCACTTCAGCTGTGTGTTACCAGGGCCGCC
>NW_020670568.1:0-1200 GCF_002925995.2 Terrapene triunguis | reverse complement strand
CAGAGTCCCATTACCATTGCACCCAGAACCCCCAACAAGCCCCTGTGCCATCCAGACCCCCCCCCCCCCCCCCCCGGGTTCCTCCCTTGGCCGCCCACCCCCCCACTGCCCCCCCCCGAATCCTCTCAATCCACACCTGGATCCCCCCACACTAAGCCCCTCCAAACTTGGATCCTGCCTTCCCACATGGAGGGGCAGGGCCCTGGGGTGTTTCTGGGGCAGGCCCAGTCCTTGCGCTGTGTCAGGGTTGGGTGCAGCCTCACTGCTGAGTCTGTCCCCTGGGGGTTGGGGGGGGGGGGGGAGGGGGGGGGAGCTGCATAGGGATCTCCCACCTCTGTGCAGCCAGTGGCCTGTGCTCCCCAATGCCATGCTGGAGCCTTCACATTTATTTGACAAATAAAATGTGCAGAATTTTAAAATATTGTGTGCAGAATTTTTAATTTTTTGGCACAGAATGCCCTCAGGAGTAGAGTATGCAGATAACTCCTGTATCTTTGAAGCTGCTCATCAGACCAAATTCTTCCCTCAATTAAACATGTGCAACACTACTGGTGTAATTGGTATTATATAGGTGTAAACTGGAGGGTTTTTCACATTATTTCAATCTTGTGTTGTACTGATGGTCAGTCATACGTGTATATGTGATAACTCCCACTCTTTTTTTTTCTTTTCCAAACAATTCAAAGACACCGAAATGCAACAAAACTATGATAATATAATATGGATAGGAACTTAAGTGCTCGTGATGAAATTCAAACATAGGGGTCACACAGTAAGTGTAACTTGGCCATGTTGCACCTCTTTATTGAGGCATTAAATAGCATTCCCAGTAATACAAAATATAATAATTCTGCTTGATGTAAGAACTTATAATTCTGTATATCTTAATTTTTGTCTGCTTAAATTCTTAACTGTAGCCTTGCATTAATATAGCTTCCCACAATGAATATATTGTAAAACAAAATCATTAACTGAGGGAAAGTATAACAAAATCCTTACTCAGCCAACATGAAATGAAACACACTGCAAGCTACTTCTTTTGGTGGTTTTCAAAATCTTCCCATTAATTCCGAATTGAAAGATTAGTTGCCAAGCAAGTAAGTGGTAGGAAGTGTTGGCTAAATTACACTGGTCTACAATTTTTGAGAAGTCGTCTGCTTCAGAGATAAAATGTGCTATTTATTATGTATTTTGATGTGC
>NW_020670567.1:0-1762 GCF_002925995.2 Terrapene triunguis | reverse complement strand
CCCACTAAAAATGATCCATCGTTAGCGGGAGAAATGGGGGAGGGGTCCTACAACCCTGAGGTTAGGAGGGTGCTGGGAGGGGCAGCTGATGTCTGGGTCTGGGGCTTTGGTGTTGTGAGGATCTGCTGGTGTGTGGGTCTGGGGGGGCTGGGGTGGGGCGCAGGGGGGCGGATGTGTGGGGCTGGGGGGGCGCAGGGGGGGCGGATGTGTGGGGCTGGGGTTTTGGTGTGTCTTTGAGGATCTACTGATGTGTCTCTCTGGGGAGGGGGCTGGTGTGTGGGTCTGTCTGCAGGGGGAAGGTGGGGCTGGTGTGTTGGTCCGGGGCAGTGGTGGGTCTGTGCGGGGGCGGGGTAGAGTGTGTCTGTCTGCGGGGGCTGGTATGTGAGTCTGGTGTGTTGGCCTGGGGGGGCTGGCGTCTGTCGGGGGGGGCTGGTGTGTAGGTCAGGGGAGCTGGAAAGTGTCTGTGAGGATCTGCTGGTGTGTGGGTCTGGGGGGGGCTGGCGTGTGGGTCGGGGGGGTGGCATGTGTCTGCCTGGGGGGGGTTGGCCTGTGTCTGTCGGAGGGGGTCTGGTGGGTCTGTCTGGGGGGCTGGCCTGTGTCGGTCGGGGGGGGCTGGTGGGTCTGTCTGGGGGGGCTGGCGTGTGGGTCCGGGGGTGGCATGTGCCTGTCTGGGAGGAGGGGCTGCTTCTCCCCCCTCCGGCCCCTGCTAACGCGGCCCAGGTGCCCGCGGCGCGCAGCGGTTCCCATCTGCCCGGCAGCCCCCGGCTCCGGCGGGGAGTTGATGGGTCGCGCCCGGCCCCGACTTATCCCGCCGCGGCCGCTGATTCGCGCTGGTGGCGGCGACGAGACGCTCGGGGGCTTATTCAACAACCGGCTGCCGAGGGGGGACCCCCCCGGACCCTCTCGCTCGGGGGGGTGTCTTTGGCGACCCCAGTGGGGGCCCTGACGGGTGACTGGGACCGGGGTTGATACTGATCGAGGGGATGAATAGGAGACCGGCCAAGTCCCCCCCCCATAAATCGCCCCCGAATGTGGGGGCCCCAGGGAGAACCAGCCCCTGGAGCTCTGGGGTTGGAGGGACGCCCCGCTGGGGCTCCTGCCCCATCTCTGGCCCTGAGCCCCCTAAGGGAGACACCTGCCCCCGCCCTAGGGCCTGCAGGGAGCCGGAACCCGCCCCCCCCCGGCTCTTGGAGCAGGTGGGGGCTCTCTCGCTGCCTCTTGGCCTGCGCCGGGGGATTTTGCCCGGATCCAGCTGCACGCTTGGCGCAGCTGCCCCGAGCCCCCCCTTCGGAGCCAGGCCCGTTCACTAAACCCCCTTCACTCCGGCTGCCTGGTTCAGAGTCACCCGCCCGTCCCGTCCCGGAACCGGAGCGGGAAAGGCCCGAGGATCGGCGCAGCGCCACCGGCCCGACCCGGAGGGACGCCGGTTTGTCTGAGCCGGAGCAAGAAAACTTGGAGCGCCGCGTGTCGGTGCCCCGCAGGTGCTACCCCGGGGAGGGCGAGACCCACAGGCCAGGTGAGCTCAGCCTGTAGCTCCCCGCCCTCCCCCGCTCCGGCTCCGCCAGGCAGCTTTCAAATGGGAACCCATTAACATTTTCCACCTCATTAGCCGGTTAATTTTCCCGGGCCTGTCTACTGATGGCTTTGCACCGCTCCAGACGCCGATTCGCTGCAGCTGGAAGGGACGCGCGGCTGGGGGGCTCCGGCTTTCATTGAACAAACGACGAGAACAACTTAATTAGAGTCATCTGGCAAATCACAG
>NW_020670566.1:0-2112 GCF_002925995.2 Terrapene triunguis | reverse complement strand
GAAGAGACGGGCGTTACCATTAGCAGCGGGATCCAGCCTTAACCACCTCTGCCCCCCAAACTCCCCGTGGGCCCCCCGCCAATCCCCTCTATTTCAGAGACTTCCTGCCTCTCTGCTCCTTCTCTCCCCTGCCAGGGGTGCTGCGTGCCCCCAGGGGTGTTGTGTATCCCCTTTGTCCCCTCCCTCACACCAGGGTTCACTGATTCCCCCATCCCAGGCCTTCTGTGTGCCCCCCTCCCTCACACCAGGGTTCACCAATTCCCCCCATCCCAGGCCTTCTGTGTGCCCCCCTCCCCCCTCCCTCACACCAGGGTCCCCGATCTTCCCCCATCCCAGGCCTTCTGTGTGCCCCACATTCCCCCTCCCTCACACCAGGGTCCCCTGATCTCCCTCCATCCCAGGTCTTCTCTGTGCCACACATTCCCCCTCCCTCACACCAGGGTTCCCCGATCTCCCCTGTCCCAGGCCTTGTGTGTGTCCCCCTCCCCCCTCCCTCCCACCACGGTCCCCCGCTCCCCCCCCCCCCCCCGCCCCCTGCCCGCCCCGCGTCCCCCCTCCCTCACACTAGGGTCCCCTGATCTCCCCCCATCCCAGGGCCTCTGTGTGCCCCCCATTCTCCCTCCATCACACCAGGGTCCGCGATCTCCCCCGTCCCAGGCCTTGTGTGTGTCCCTCCTCCCCCTCCCTCACACTAGGGTCCCCCGATCTCCCCCCATCCCAGGCCCTCTGTGTGCCCCCCATTCTCCCTCCATCACACCAGGGTCCCCCATGTCCGAAGTGAGCACCCCATAGGGAGTGGGGTGGCCCCAGCAGGGATCAGTGCGCGGTGTCTCTCTGGGAGCCGTGTCCCCAGCACTAACATGCGTGTCCCTTCCAGAGGTCCTGCGGACCCTGCAGCTCCGCTGCCAGGAGACAGAGGCCGAGGCCCAGCGGTGAGAGGGGATAGGGCAGGAGGGAGGGGTGGACAGTTGGAGGGGTGTGTATGGGGATATAGACGGAGACTGAGAGACATAGAGAACCATACAGAGAGAGAAGGACTCCTTGGTTCAACTCTGGGAGGGGAGTGGGGTCTAGTGGTTAGAGCAGGGGAAGAGGGGGCTGGGAGCCAGGACGCCTGGGTTCTATTCATGTCACGTCCTGATATTGGGCCAGGTGTTTCCGCTTCTCTGCCCACGTGCGGGGGTTGGGTAGATTCACCTGGGGAAGGGGGCTTGGGATCCCCCGCGGGCAATAGCCTCGTCCCCTCGTCTGGGAGTCAGGCCGCCCGGGCTCACCGGCTGGGCTGCCCTTGTTCGCCCCGTGCAGGCAGCAGACGCTGTCCCAGGAGCGGAAGCAGAACATCAAGGAGCTGATGGCGAAGATCCAGGAGGAGAAGCTGAAGCAGAGGAAACAGAGGTACCCCCCGCCCCCTTGCAGCGGACTGAACGTGGGACCTCCAGCTCTGTAAGCGGGCGTCGCTACCGCTCCAATCCCCCGCCCACCCCCGGTGCCCTGGAGATGGGCACGTGTCGTACACAGCACCCAGCACAACGGGCAATGAACAGGAGTGGGCAGTGCATTCTGGGATATCCCGCTGCACCGAGTCTAGATGCTCCCTTCTCTCTATGAGATCTACGGCAGCCCGATCCTCAAAGTCGATCCCTTAGCGGGTCTGGGGCGTCCATCCTCGGGGCAGCCCCCTGTGTGCCAGCCAGGCCGAGCCATGGGCAAGCGCTCCGAGAGAGACCGGGGTTGCACACCCCAGTTTGTCCACTAGCCGCCTGGCCTAGGTGTGCAATGGTGGCTCCCTCCTGCAGCCTGAGCCTCTGCCGCCGGTTCCACTCCCTGGGCGTGTTCCTGTTCTGTCCGGGAAAGTAACGACCAGTCATTAAGCAGCTGCCAGGCCCACAGTGCAGAGGCGGCAGTGCTCGGCCTAGGCAGTCCCCGCTTTGCCACAGGCCCTCGCTTGCCAGAGCCTGCTCACCAGAGGGAGTAGAGTCACTCTGGGGGGTGAAGCAGCCCTTAGCGTCCCTCTCTGTCTCTCTCACACACACAGCACACGGGCGCACAAGCGCGCACTCACACACACACACACACACAGCAGAGCTCATGCCCTCCAGCGGGGTACAGCAG
>NW_020670565.1:0-1361 GCF_002925995.2 Terrapene triunguis | reverse complement strand
GGTGGGGGGGTGGAAGTTTGTGGGGGCAGTGGAGGTGAGTGTGTGGGTGGGTTGGGGGTGGGTGGAAGTTTGTGGGGGCAGTGGAGGTGAGTGTGTGGGTGGGGGTGTGTGTGGGTGGAAGTTTGTGGGGGCAGTGGAGGTGAGTGTGTGAGTGGGGTGGGCGTGGGTGGAAGTTTGTGGGGGCAGTGGAGGTGAGTGTGTGGGTGGGGGGGTGGAAGTTTGTGGGGGCAGTGGAGGTGAGTGTGTGGGTGGGTTGGGGGTGGGTGGAAGTTTGTGGGGGCAGTGGAGGTGAGTGTGGGTGGGGGTGTGTGTGGGTGGAAGTTTGTGGGCGCAGTGGAGGTGAGTGTGACTGGGTGTGTTGGGGCAGTCAGGAGGCTGGGGGAGCTGGAGCTGCCTGAGCAGGGCTGAGCTGAGGGGAGAGGAGCAGCCCAGGGAGCCGCGCGGGGGGCAGAGCAGCAGCAGCCTTGTGGGGGCAGAGTGGGGCTGGGGCTGCAGCCCTCTGGAGCCAGGTGCGGGGAGCAGCTGGGCAGAGTGTGGGGGTCTCTGGGCAGCGGGCCCAGCACAGGGAAACCCCACCAGTCAAGAGGCCTTGCAGGCCGCACTGGGAGGGGTATTGTAACCCCTGCGGGGGGGGGGAGGGACCCTGCCACCTAGACCCTGAGGGTGTGTGTCCACCGCCAGAGCGAGTGTCCGACCCGCGGCGTCCCTGCAGCACAGCCAGGGCCTGGCCAGGGGCCTGGGACGTGTGAGGAACAGACTGTGAACTGCCCTGACATTCCAGCCACAGCTGTTTGGGGTCCCCCGTGCCACAGAGCGGGGTGACAGCTTTTCCTTTCACCTTCCCCAGTTTCTCCTTGTTTTTAATGACTTGCTGTTTAATAACTTATGTTTGCTTTGAACTATATGCGATGATCAATGGGTCAGGGAAGCGTCCGGAGCAGAGAGAGTACCCCGGAGTGGAGACACCCGAGCCCTGTCCTAAGTACAACAACCAGATTGAGGGTCGAGCCCCAGGAATCCTGGGCCCAGCCTTGTCTGGGTTACGAGGACTCTGCCACACGAGAGTAGAAGGGGTGTCCTGGAGTCAGGCGGGCCTCTGGGTGAAGGGAGTGGGAGCGAGGACTCAGATCCTTTCGCCAGCCAATTCCACAGGGGTAGTGTATGAGCCAGGAAAGGTCCCCACGATAGCGGGACCATTCCCCCACTTACATAGGCCTGGACACAGAATGCCTTTAGCTGTGGATTGCACTGCAGATCTGATTGGCTGTAAATCCTGGATACCTCTGGCAACATGAGACCGCATGAATTGGTCCTTTCCTATGGTCTGGCTCTGGTGAGGTAAGACTAAAAGGTCTTTTCAC
>NW_020670564.1:0-5216 GCF_002925995.2 Terrapene triunguis | reverse complement strand
CAAACTAGGGTGTGGTGGAGGGTAGAAGGACTTGTGTTCCTCACTGGGTGGTCCATCTCAGCACCCCCTCCCCAGGGCCGTGCTGTTAAAGGCCACGGGTGGCCCAGTGCCCAGGTACCTCAGCTCTGCTCTAGCTGAAATGGTGACTGAGCTGCCGAAGGAGACTTGATTCAGGGAAATAGTTTACACCCTCCCCCCCACCCCCCTGGGCTCTGCTGGCATCAGCTCCTGAGCCAGAGACTGCAGGTGGTACGAGAGATCTGGGGTAAGTGCTGGGGCCTGGCTGGAAAGTGACTCTGCAGAAATGGCTCCTGCTCACTCCATCTCTGCCCCCGAGTGTCTGTGCGGCACAGAGCTGCTGCCCCAGCGCCCCCAGGCTCACCCCCGTTAGCAGTGGCTGTAGCTATTGGCGAGGAAATGCCCACGGGAATGCAGGACAGTGACCGGCTCTTCGTGCAGGAGGGAGAGGGGAGAGACTGGACGGGGCAGCTGGAGCAATCAGTGGGGAGGGAGGTTCCAGGCACCCAGCCTTACCCATCTCCATTCCCTGCAGGCCCCTGGGGCAGATTGACTTTCCTGGGAGAGGTGAGGAGCAGGGAGAGGAAAAGCCAGTTCCTGTCTCTGCCTGGTCCCTGCGCTGCTGAGGGAATGGGCTGTTCTGGGGACAGTGTCGGGGGATCCCCCAAAGGGGCTCCTTTGATTCTGCTCTTTTCTGGCATTTGGCTCAGAGACTCTTTTCCTGGGATAGTGTAATAGCGTCTAGTGGGTTTAGTCCCGGGGGAGAGGTCGGTTCTGTGCTGTAATAGCGTCACTGAGGCTTCTCTCAGCATGGCAGAGTCTAGAGTGTCTGTCTACAGGGACAGAGCCTGGGGGAATCGGGGTGTGAAATGGACTAACACTAATTCAGAAACCTCCCGAATTTCCCTTCTCACCCTGACAGGCTGCAGAATAACAATCCCATTTTGCTCCAGACCGTCCCATCTTCCTAGGGGGCGGGGAAGGGAAATGGCTGTGGTGGATCTAGCTCAAGTAGGAGATTTCGGGGGAGCTGCTGGGGAGGGTTGTTGTAGAGGGGGAGGGTCATGAAATCATAGAGTTCACAGTTCTAAGGAAGGGTAGAAGGGAGTACAGCAAAATAGAGACAATGGATTTCAGGAAGGCGGATTTTGGTAAGCTCAGAGAGCTGATAGGTAAGGTCCCAGGGGAATCAAGACTGAGGGGAAAAACAACTGAGGAGAGTTGGCAGTTTTTCAAAGGGACACTATTAAGGGCCCAAAAGCAAGCTATTCCGTTGAGAAGGAAAGATAGGAAATGTGGCAAAAGACCTCCTTGGCTTAACCACAAGATCTTGCATGATCTAAAAAATAAAAGGAATCATATAAAAAATGGAAACTAGGACAGATTACAAAGGATAAATATAGGCAAACAACACAGGAATGCAGGGGCAAGATTAGAAAGGCAAAGGCACAAAATGAACTCAGACTGGCTACGGGAATAAAGGGAAACAAGAAGCCTTTTTATCAATACTGTCGGAGAAAAACACAGTTCTCACTCTTTGGTTGGGTACCGCAAAGTCAGATACTTTATTCTCTCTCTATCAATTGCATAGAGGGAGAGAGTGCACTAGGACACAGGGTCTCCCCCTCCTAGGCAGGTCTCTCCCAGGTAAACAGTTACAGCAAGCATTTATACCTTTTGTTACAGACAATAATGAGCAACAGCTGCATTTTGTTCATACATAGGTCATCCTGATATCTTATTTTCCTCACTTGTTTAGACTCTAGTCTACATACAATATTATCTACACAAGGTCGCAACAACTTCTCACACAGTTCTTTCCCACTCGCCTCACACAATCCTCGCTTCTACGAATCTCGCGTTATTGGGGTTACAGTTAGCCTAACTCTTGCTAACAAACTGTCATGCATTGCAATCCCCTTCCTGTCCGTTCTTTCTCTGCTTCCACAATACATTAGAAGCAAGAGGAAGACCAAGGACAGAGTAGGCCCACTGCTCAGTGAGGAGGAAGAAACAGTAACAGGAAACTTGGAAATGGCAGAGATGCTTAATGATTTCTTTGTTTTGGTCTTCACCAAGAAGTCTGAAGGAATGACTAACATAGTGAATGCTAATGGGAAGGGAGTAGGTTTAGAAGATAAAATAAAAAAAGAACAAGTTAAAAATCACTTAGAAAAGTTAGATGCCTGCAAGTCACCAGGGCCTGATGAAATGCATCCTAGAATACTCAAGGAGCTAATAGAGGAGGTATCTGAGCCTCTAGCTATTATCTTTGGAAAATCATGGGAGACGGGAGAGATTCCAGAAGACTGGAAAAGGGCAAATATAGTGCCCATCTATAAAAAGGGAAATAAAAACAACCCAGGAAACTACAGACCAGTTAGTTTAACTTCTGTGCCAGGGAAGATAATGGAGCAAGTAATTAAGGAAATCATCTGCAAACACTTGGAAGGTGGTAAGGTGATAGGGAATAGCCAGCATGAATTTGTAAAGAACAAATCATGTCAAACCAATCTGATAGCTTTCTTTGATAGGATAACGAGTCTTGTGGATAAGGGAGAAGCGGTGGATGTGGTATACCTAGACTTCAGTAAGGCATTTGATAGGGTCTCGCATGATATTCTTATCGATAAACTAGGCAAATACAACTTAGATGGGGCTACTATAAGGTGGGTGCATAACTGGCTGGATAACTGTACTCAGAGAGTAGTTATTAATGGTTCCCAATCCTGCTGGAAAGGTATAACAAGTGGGGTTCCGCAGGGGTCTGTTTTGGGACCGGCTCTGTTCAATATCTTCATCAACGACTTAGATATTGGCATAGAAAGTACGCTTATTAAATTTGCAGATGATACCAAACTGGGAGGGATTGCAACTGCTTTGGAGGATAGGGTCATAATTCAAAATGTTCTGGACAAATTGGAGAAATGGTCTGAGGTAAACAGGATGAAGTTTAACAAAGACAAATGCAAAGTGCTCCACTTAGGAAGGAACAATCAGTTTCACACATACAGAATGGGAAGAGACTGTCTAGGAAGGAGTATGGCAGAAAGGGATCTAGGGGTTATAGTGGACCACAAGCTAAATATGAGTCAACAGTGTGATGCTGTTCCCAAAAAGCAAACATGATTCTGGGATGCATTAACAGGTGTGTTGTGAGCAAGACATAAGAAGTCATTCTTGCACTCTACTCTGCGCTGCTTAGGCCTCAACTGGAGTATTGTGTCCAGTTCTGGGCACCACATTTCAAGGAAGATGTGGAGAAATTGGAGAGGGTCCAGAGAAGAGCAACAAGAATGATTAAAGGTCTTGAGAACATGACCTATGAAGGAAGGCTGAAAGAATTGGGTTTGTTTAGTTTGGAAAAGAGAAGACTGAGAGGGGACATGATAGCAGTTTTCAGGTATCTAAAAGGGTGTCATAAGGAGGAGGGAGAAAACTCGTTCAGTAAACACTGGAATAAACTGCCTAGGGAGGTTGTGGAATCTCCATCTCTGGAGATATTTAAGAGTAGGCTAGATAAATATCTATCCGGGATGGTCTAGACAGTATTTGGTCCTGCCATGAGGGCAGGGGACTGGACTCAATGACCTCTCGAGGTCCCTTCCAGTCCTAGAATCTATGAATCTATGAAGGAGGCAACAACCTGTCATGTGTGATCTAAGGAGCAGGAAAAGAATCTGGGAATTACCTTTTGTAAAATCTCTTCTTTCAAAAACCTGTGGAAATAGCTGATTCAAGAAGTTGTTGACAGATGGATAGTACACGTCTATCAGCTCCTGGGTTCACCAGCCATTGTCAACCAAACAAGTTGGCAGACTGAAGGCAGGGCAAGAATGCTGAACCAGAACGGTCTTTGCTCTTGTCACACATGACATCACAATAAACTTATGCATACACACACACACACACACACAGACATTCAGACAGAGGCTGGTACCATTTGCAACACTGAGAGACTCGGCCAAAATCTCTAGGAATTTTGATTTCTGGGAGGGACTGCACAAAGGACTGATACTTTGCATGTACAGAATATATCACATTGTACCTGGGGAGTCACAAAGTAGTTTACAAACTTGAATTCAAGGAGCCTGACAGCTGCCCTGAGCAGGACCAGGTGATGGTGGGGCTGTACTGAGGGGTCTGCGAGCTGCAGCGGGACGTGCTGGACTGGGTTTCACTCTGGTGGAGCAGGTGAGAGGGTCTGGGGGCCAGTGCATTGGAGGAAGGGCTATCACCCCAGTGGCCGAAGCCCGGAGCACTGACCCCCTCACCCCTCTTGTGGCTGAAGTCCAGAGCCCCAACATCCCTCCCTGCACTCCTGTGGATGAGTCGCAGAGCCCAGACCCCCCCACTGCCCTCTACCTCCCCAGTGGCTGAAGCTTGGAGCCCTGATCCCCCCCCCCCATGGCAGCCGAAGACCAGGTCTCTTCCCTTCATCTCTCTTGGTGGCTTGAGCCTGGACACAAGCCCGGAGTCCTCCCTCCCCCACTCCGCCCTGGGTGCTATAGCCCGGATCCTGGAGTCTCTACCCAGTTGTGGGAGACCAGAGCCCCAAACCCAGAGCTCCCCCTCCATCGATCAAGCCTGGAGCCCTGAGCCCATCCCCACCCCCGGGAGTTGTTTCGGAAGATGGTACACACCTATGTAGGGCCCTATGAAATCTCTTTTATTATTGGGGATTTTCCAATTTAGTATTTTCTGAGTTTTGTCCTTTCCATTTCTTAAAAAGTAATTCGGTCTTTATGGTTTTTGTGTTAATCACAATTGTTTGATACACTGACCACAGTTAAGTAGCTTTACTATAAATGCACACAAATGTTCAGAAATGGCTTGCAAGGGGAGAAACTGATTTTACTAAAAGAATCCTACAATTTAAACAAAACTTCCTGCAGATGCCCAGTGTACGGTAAAAGTGACATTTTTAACTCACCTTTTAAAGTAGCCGTCAGTAACACGACCAACTGACATTGCTGAACAGTGACACTACAGTCCACAGCAGTGTGTGTGTGCATGGGGGAGGGAGGTTGTGGGGGGAGTGGAGTGTGTGTGTGTGTTGGGGGAGAGTATGTATGGGTGTGTTGGGGAGTGGGGGAGGAGTGTGTGTGTGTGGGTGGAAGTTTATGGAGCGCAGTGGAGGTGAATGTGTGGGTGGGGTGGGCGTGGGTGGAAGTTTGTGGGGGCAGTGGAGGTGAGTG